>NC_134484.1:193545055-193812555 GCF_040206685.1 Ascaphus truei | reverse complement strand
ATATAATATTCCCCTGACGAAGTCCACAAGACGAAACGCATAGGGCATATCATTTGGCGTACATTTATTGTACATTACGCATTGAACTGTTAGCACTACGTGCAAACGGAGCCGCCTATCCCTGTGTCATCTGGGCAGACTATCACTGCAACGCTCACTGTGGTGGAAACGACACAGCTAACCCGGAAGTTCTCTATGGTGAGAGGAGCGTCTGAACAGCAGAGGGGTGTGCGCATCCTGCTTCCGACACACGGAGTGTTTGCCGCGATCGCCTGGCCCCCTCCTGCACAGAGACGGGACACTGTTCTACACCGGAGGTTCAGCTGGGTTCCTGCTGCAGTTGTTGGCGATTGAGATACTATCTCAAACAGGCGATTTTATTTGATCCATTTGTGAGTGCGCAGTTCATATTTTAATTCCAGTCCCATATAAATTTGTAACCTTACTACACTATGAGAGCGCCTGTTTTTTGTTTGTTTTTCCTTTAGATATATATATATATATATATGTGTGTGTGTGTGTATGTATGTGTATATATATATAGATATATATCTATATATATCTATATATATTTTTTTGAAACCATTGTGTGTCCCTGGGGCAATCACATTGGACCTTTGGCCCGTCACTCCGCCAAACCCCTGCGCCTCCGCCCCCGCAAACCTCTCATTGGTCTAACACACACACTCACACACTGTGCACCAGCCGCCACCACCTCCAGCCCAGGTAAGTAAGTAAACCGCCGCCTCACACCCCTGCGCCTCCAGCCTCCCCTCCCAGCTCACACCCCTGCCGGCGGCCCGCCACCTCAAACCCCTGCGCCTCCCCTCCCAGCTCACACTCCTGCCGCCAGGGCCTAAAAACCCCTGCGCCTCCCCTCCCAGCTCACACCCCTGCCGGCGGCCCGCCACCTCAAACCCCTGCACCTCCCCTCCCAGCTCACACCCCTGCCGCCGGGGCCTCAAACCCCTGCGCCTCCAGCCTCTCCTCCCGCCTTGCCTCCCAGCTCACACCCCTGCCGCAGGGCCGCCGCCTCACACCCCGGTGCCTCCCGCTGCCTCACACCCCGGTGCCTCCCGCCGCCTCACACCCCAGTGCCTCCCGCCGCCTCACACCCTGGTGCCTCCCGCTGCCTCACACCCCGGTGCCTCCCGCCGCCTCACATCCCAGTGCCTCCCGCCGCCTCACACCCCAGTGCCTCCCGCCGCCTCACACCCCATTGCCTCCCGCCGCCTCACACCCCGGCGCCTCCCGCCTCAACCGTCCGGGACCAAGCGGCAGAGCGGACGGCCGGTAGAGAGAGCGGGCGAACGTAGGAGTAGGAGCGAGCGGCCGAGACCAAGCGGGGAAGCGGACGGCCGGGAGGGGGAGCGGGCAGCCCACCCCCCTCACCTGTACCACACCCCCCTCACCCATACCACACCAATTGCAAACACGCTGCCTCCCGCCTCAGATCCGCAGGGGAGCGGACGGGTGAGGGAGCGCACTCCGCGTGTACGTGCCTCCGTCTGCTGAACATCCCCAGCAGACGGAAGGTTACACGGGGGGGGGGGACGAACGACCGGCCAAGACAGCGGGAGAATGGCCGGATGGGGGAGCAAGCGGCCGCAGGATACATTAATTGTCACTTACCCCCCACCCCTTCACCTCCCTCCCCCCCTTCACCTCCCCCCTCACCTCCCTCCCACCTTCACCGCCCTCCCCCCCTTCACCTCCCTTCACCTCCCTCCTCCCCTTCACCTCCCTCCCCCCTTCAGTCACCCACCCACTCAGTCACTCAGTCACCCACCCACTCAGTCACCCACCCACTCAGTCACTCACTCAGTCACCAGTCACTCAATCAGTCACCAGTCACTAACTCAGTCACCAGTCACCCAGTCAGTCACCCAGTCAGTCAGTCACCCAATCAGTCAGTCAGTCAGTCAGTCACCCACTCAGTCACCCACTCAGTCACCCACTGTCAAGTCACTGTTAAGTCACTGTCACCCACTCAGTCACCTGTCTTTTGTTGAAAATATAAAAATAAACAGGTTGCATTTTATATCTTTTTTTCTGTATGACAATAAGAAAACAGTTACGTTAAAGTTGTGCGCTAAAAAGGATGGAATCCCAACCCTCTCGCCCTCCAGTGAGCCACTGCTGCCGAGCTCTGAAGTGGGGGGTGGGAGGAAATCACTAACCAAAGGTGACCCACCGCTGCTAAGCTCTGAAGGGGGGGGGGATTACAACCCTCCTGCCCACCCAGGGAGCCGCCGGCTGTCTGTCAAGGGAGGGGGGGGGGAATCCCGGCCGCCCCCCTCAGTGACCCGTCGCTGCCGAGCTATGAAGGCGGAGGAGGGGGGGAATTGGAGATGTGAAGGGGGGAAAATCACAGCTGTGGATGGGGGGGGGGAATGGAGCTGTGAAAGGAGGGGAAATCGGACATGTGAACAGGGGGGGGGGACGCAGCTGTGAAGGGGGGGGGATCGGAAAGTGAGGGAGAGCGGAAAAATTAAATCCCGGGCAACGCCGGGTATATCAGCTAGTGTGTATATGTATATATATATATATATATATATATATATATATATATATATATATATATATAAATGTCTGTTTGGTTTAACTTATCAATTCAGCAAATCACCCTCAGGTGCTATACTGTTTCTCCCAACAACAACAAAAACTTTGACTTTGTAAGCTATCTCAGCGGCTGTTAAATGCTGCCATCTGGGAGCCTTTAATACAGCAAATAGCTATATGCTTTCCACCTTTTGCCTTTCTGAACTGAGTATAAGATGTGGATATCATATGTGCATGTCAGTGGAGTCATAAGAAAGTACTCAGGCGGACATCTTGAACTTTGCACAGGATCAGAGAGAATTGTATTGATGTCTTCCAAACGAAAACTCTATTACTTATTGTTGTCTGCTTTACTGGTATTGATTGTTGCTTTAAAGTAGCAATCCCTCACAGGACTAAAGTGAACGAATTGTAATGGTATGTTTTATAAATGAAATACTGTATATGTGATTTGACAGTGGTAAAAAAAGAACAAAAAAGGGCAAAAGATACACTTAAATATAACATGTGATATAACAAATCCTGCAGTGGATGCAGCTCTGAAAAACCGGTCTCCCCATCCGTTTAGATAGAAACTTTAAAAAAGTTGAGGTGCGAACACCCACAGGGGAACAATGTGTTTCCAATAAAGGTATATAAATGATGTTGAATGAGCACCCCCCCTCCCCTGCATTTCTGTCGGTCCTTCCAGAGTTGGAAAAAAACGCCAAAATCCCTGGTGGAAAAAGTCAAAAGAAAAAGGACATGGTGTAAACGGTTTAATGCTATCACGCATCAAAAGGCATGAATCCCACTTACAGAATAGATGATTCAAACGAGCAGTGGGTGTTGTTTTCACCAGGACACCCGCACCTTTCAATGAAGCAGTCCAAGGCTCAGCTGCTAAAGCAGCTTGAGGCTGTGCGATCTATCTCTCGACCGTCTGGTATCCTGTAAAGCGTCGGTACCGGCTGTGCTGGAAAAAACTTGCGCAATGATCCAAACATTGAGAACGAGGAAGCCGTCAGAACGGTGAAACACGTAGGGTTAATTCATTTGCCTCTGAGCAGGTGAATGATGTGAGTCATCTGTCCATCCGGCAGCAGTTCCGTGTTGATTTTGGACTGTTACGGACTTGTGGGTAAGCGACCGGGGTAGAACTCCATCGGACCTGGCAGAACTGGTGTATTGGAGGGACAGGGGCGTACAAACGTCTTCCAGCACAGTCGGTACCGGAGCTTTAAAGGATACCAGCCTATCGAGAGACAGATTGTATATCCTCTGGGTGCTGGAGCAGGTGAGCCTTGGACGGCTTCATTGAAAGGTGCGGGTGTCCTAGTGAAAACCACACCCAATGCTCGTTTGAATCCCTGTAGATGGGATTCATGCCTTTTGATGCGTGTTGGCATTAAACATTTTACACTGTGTCCTTTTTCTTTTGGCCTTTTTCCACCAGGAATTTTGGCGTTTTTTCCAACTCTGGAAGGACCAACAGAAATTTGGAGGTGTGCTTATTCACCATCATTTATATACCTTTATTGGAAACACATGGTTCTCCTGAGGGCTTTTGCGCCTAAAAAAATTTCATATATGATTTTATGCCTTTAAAACCCCCCACAGATATCAATATTTTGTTTGTCCATGGCGTAGGACTGCCCAGTTGCCCTTAATGGTTGTTTAGCACCCCTAAATAGTCCTTCTGACATTTTCGTAAGTACCAACCTAATGTGAAGTTTGTTACTCACACCATCCATGTTTTTCCATATGAAAGGGAGCACCTATTTTATCTGTAACTAGGGTTGCCAGGTGGCTTCTCCGAAAATACTGGACACAATGGTGAAAGGTGCGATGCGCTCGAGACACACACCTCTCACCACTCCATGCTGTTTCCTCCTCTTCTTGGCTTCACCCCCAGGCTCCTGACACCTCCTCCTTGTTGGCTGCATTACGCAGCAGCCCCCAATCAGGATGGATGAATATGCTCAGCCCCCTAGCAACAGCCCTGCCCTCTCCCTGCTCTAGAAAATCCCACGGCCCCCCAAGCCGGTTAGTTCACTATGTCCAGAGAGGTAATACTGGACACATACATGTCCAGTATTACCTCTCATGTTTTACTGGACAGGGTTTCCAAATACAGGACAGTCCGGTTCAATACCGGACACCTGGCAACCCTGGCGGTAACTGTAACCTCTGTATGTATGTTGCCTCTCTTTCACTCCCAGAGTCCTCTGGGTCTGTTATCTTAATTGTATTATGTTGCTATGTGACCATTTTGACATTTCTCTTGTCTGGTTTTCTTGTGTCTCCTCTGTGACTTGTCTTCTATAACTCTTCCGCCTTTCCTTAATTGTGTGTATGTATGTCTTTATTTATATAGCGCCATTAATGTACATAGCGCTTCACATTAGAAATACACGTGACAATCATATAAAGACTAAATAATACAAATAACAGATCATGGGAATAAGTGCTTCAGACATAAAAGTAACGTTAAGGAAAAGGAGTTCCTGCTCTGAAGAGCTTACAATCTAATTGGTAGGAGGAAAATATAGTAGGAGGGCATTCTGGTAAGTGCGTCTGCAAGGCGCCAAGCTTTATGTATCAGATGTATACGGAGCTACTCATATGCTTCATAAGCAGGTGTTTTTTTTTTTTGTTTGTTTCAAATTTTTCATTGGGTTTTTTACCAAAGGAGTACATAACAATATCAGAGGAATTCTTGGGGAAAAGGTAGATATGAGTCTCAAACCAGGTTTAACAGTAAATCTCAAACATGAATACCTTTCGGCGTATGGAAGTGAATCGCGACTGGCGTTTGCCCGGCGAAACCTCATATGGGTTTTCCATCAGGCTAGAGCTTGGCCCCTGCCCCTGGATGAGGCTGTATTAATGTGTTTACAGTCCGTCGTACTTCTCTGGGTGGAAACCGAGGATAGAGAGAGAAAGAAGGGAAGGATGAAAGAGAGAAAAAGAGGGGAGGGGTGTGTGCGGGGCTGGGGCATGACATAGGGATTGGGAAGGGGAGAGGGGATGGCCTCCCCCCCCCCCTGTCAGGGACCCCCCGAAGCCGGGCAACACACGACCAGGACCGGACCCAGGAGCCCGGAGGCAAGGCCTAAAGGACCTCCCCCCGGTCATCCGCGAGCAGCTCATCCATAGGGCCAAAAGTCCCAGACCCTGTTAAACAGTTTGGTCTTGTGGTTCAAAAGAGCCGTTAAGTACTCCATGAGTTTCACCTCATTCACTCATCTAAGAACCATTTGTTTTGTCGGGGGTTTAATTTTCTTCCAGCAAGCTGTAAGCACGGATCTCCTCCTCGGAAATTTCCTCTATCAGGCCTCGGACAATGCACCAGAATGTCTGGACCCGGGGCACGTCCACAGTATATGGACCAGGTCTCCACCTGGACCACAACCCCTCCAGCAGAGGTTGGGGAGGCCCGGAAAAATCTGCCTCAGCCTACTCGGGGATAGGTACCACTGGAATAGGATTTTGTAGGGGTTTTCCTTGATGGTTGTGCAAATTGAGGTTTTAGCTGCTGCCTCCCAGATGTCCTCCCAGTCATCTCTATCTATTTCCAAATTGAGGTCCTCAGCCCATTTTATCATATAGTTATGGTTGGCGGGTATCTTGGACCGTGCTAGCTCCGAGTAGATTTCCGAGATCAGACCCCTCTGGTACAGCTGGACCCCACAAACCCTTTCAAAGGGCGTTGGGCCAGTGAACTTAGACTTTTTAGATACTGTTTGAAGGAAATGTCTGATCTGGAAGAACCCATACAGAGGGAATTTCACTTGTTGGTGCTTCTCCTGCAGCTCCGCAAGTGCCATCACTGACCCTTTGTTCAGTAGGTCTGATGCTTTTCGTATGTTAGCCCTCCGGAACTGCGCAAAATCTTTAAGGTCGCACCCCGGGGGGAACTCCGGGTTCCCAAAAATGGGAGAGAGAATGGAGGGGGAGGATGCCAGTCCGTGCCTGTCTTTTGTTTTTGCTTCCACGTGCACCTCATGGCCCCCAGTCCCGTCCTGCCCGATAATATCTCCCCTCCCCCTTCGGACCAAAGTATCGCTCCAAGAGACAGGGGAGAGACGTAGGAGGCCTCGATCTCCAACCAGCAACAAGACGCTGGATCGTTGTTCCAGATCACCGCTTGTTTTAGGTGGGCTGCGTGGTAGTATTTTATTATATCAGGTACACCTAGACCTCCACACTCCTTTGGGGCTAACATTACCGATCTAGCTACCGCGGTCTTTTGTCTTTCCATATGAATTGGAAGATACTATTTTGAATATGTTTTAGGTCTGCCAGCGGAATGCAGATCGGAAGAGTCTGGAAAAAATACAGTAGCCTGGGAAAGATATTCATCTTAACCGATGCCACCCTTCCGAGCCACGAAATGTGGTATTTATTCCATCTCTGAAGGTCTCTTTTAATTTCAGAGAATAGAGCGGGGAAATTACTTTTAAATAGTGCTGAAAACTTGGCAGCTATTTTTATCCCTAGATATTTTATGCTCGTGGAGCTCCATTTATAGTTAAAGTTAAGTTGTAAAAGTTTTACATCCAGGGCGGGGAGGGATAGATTTAGGGCTTCTGATTTGTCGCTGTTAATTTTGTACCCTGATATCTGGCCAAATTTCTCTAATTGAGACTGGAGGTTAGGGAGAGTCACCATGGGGGCGGTCAGAGATAGAATAACATCGTCCGCAAATAGGGATATCTTGTACTCTGAGTCCCCAATAACGACTCCTTTTATGTCCAAGTCTTGTCTCATTGTCGCCGCGAGGGGCTCGATTGACAATGTGAAAAGGAGAGGGGATAGAGGGCAGCCCTGTCGTGTACCATTCTTAATTTTTATGGGGGTCTAGGCTCCACCTGGGAGTTTTACAAAGGCCATCGGGTTTTTGTACAGGGGCCTCTGAAGCCAAATTTAATCATTGTTTGGTCTAAAAAATCCCACCTGATTCTATCAAAAGCTTTTTCGGCGTCTAGGCTTAGCAAGAATGCCTTAGCCTCCACCAGGTGCACGGGGTCGATAATGTTTAGTATTTTCCGAGTGTTGTCCGAAGCTTGTCTGCCTGAAATAAATCCTACCTGGTCTTTGTGGATCAAGCTCGACAAGATCGGGTTAAGTCTGTTTGCTAGAATTTTGCTGTATATTTTTAAGTACGAATTGAGGA
The DNA here is from genome assembly GCF_040206685.1 of Ascaphus truei. NCBI lineage: Eukaryota > Metazoa > Chordata > Amphibia > Anura > Ascaphidae > Ascaphus > Ascaphus truei. The sequence continues at coordinate 193,804,835 of NC_134484.1, read as the reverse complement.
GGGATATTGGTCTATAGCTGCCGCATTGTAGCGGGTCCCTACCTTCCTTGTGAATAATTGCCAGGTTAGCTGTAGACATTGACTGAGGGACATCCTCCCCCTCCATGAAGGAGTTGAAAAGCTCTACTAGATGTGGAGCTAGCACACCCTTGAATTTTTTATAGTATTGGTTGGAGAAACCGTCTGGCCCTGGAGTCTTGTTTGTTTTGAGCTGCTTTATTACCTCGAATAGTTCTTCGGGCGTTATTTTCTCATTTAACTTGAGAAAAGTTTCTTCAGTAAGCACAGGTAAGCTGCATTCTTCCAGATACTTAGAATAGCCGCCAACCCGGACTGAGCATTTTGGGGGGGGGGGGGGGGGTTCAGGTTGTATAATTTGTTGTAGTACTCTGAGAATTCCTGGGCAATTTCTTTATCTTTGAAGTTTTTTAGGCCAGATTTTGTCCGAATTGCAGTAATTTGGGATTTCACCCGTAAACCTCTTAACTTATTGGCCAACAGCCGGTCTGACTTGTTTCCCTTATCATAAAAACGCTGATTAGTCCATCTTAGTGCCCTCTCCACCTCCTCCAGTTGGACTCTCTTTAATTCAGTCCTCGCTTTATCCAATATTTTGTACAATTTTTTTGAGGGTTTACTTTTGTGTTCGGACTCCAGGGACTGTAGCCTGTCCGCTAGTTCCTTATATTCTTTTTGTCTCTTTTTCTTTTGGTATGATGCTATAGAAATGAGGGAACCTCGGATTGCTGCCTTATGGGCTTCCCATAGCGTTGTTGGAGAACCGACCGACCCCTTGTTTATATCAAAGTAATATTTCAGTTTTTTTGGAAACTGTACTCACTATTTCAGGCGAATTTAATAGGGAGTCATTTAGCTTCCAGCTGTAGCTGGTGTTTTTAGTAAAAGGCAGAGAGAGCACCATTTCGATGGGGGCATGGTCAGACCAAGATATTGAGCCAATATGTGACTGGGACGACGCCTGGAGGACATCCCTGGTACCCAGAAAAAGATCAATCCTCGAGTAGGTCTGATGGGGAGGAGAAAAGTAAGTATAATCTCGCTGACCCTGATGTTGGATTCTCCAGATGTCCAGAATAGTCATCAAGTCATCGAATAGTCATCAAGCAAGCTTCTGATTTTTTTAGCATTCAAAGTGATTGTTCGTGACGACCCTGAGCTCTGGGAGTTGGACCTGTCCTGATCTGGGGCATAAGTCATGTTAAAATCTCCTGCCATGATTATTGAGGAAGGGTTAAGTGTACTTACAGTTTCCAATATTGTCTCCAGAAAGGGAAGCTGGCCTTCATTCGCGGAATAGATATTGACCAGAGCTATCGGCACTCCCGATAGAGAGCCTAGAAGGATCAGGAATCTGCCTTCAGGATCTACGACACTTTTTTCTAGGGCAATAGGAATATTAGCACAAAACAGGATTGCAACTCCTCTTTTCTTCATGCGGCAAGAGGCGTAATATGCCTGGGGGTATGTTCTACTAAAAGTGTTTGGGGGAGAGTTCGTATTAAAGTGGGTCTCCTGTAGGAACACGATATCTCCTTTTAGCTTATTTATCTCCTGGAGCGCTAGCTTTCGTTTGCCCACCGAGTTTAGCCCCTTTACATTTATGTAAATGATTCTTATGTGCTATGAGACATCTTGCTTTGGCTGATTTCGTGCCCACTGTTTTGACCACTTTCCCAAGGCGGTCTGGCCCCTGTCGACTAGGATTGTTGACCCCTCAGGCCATGCATGCGCCATTCCCCAGCCACCGGGGAGCCCCAAAGGAGGAGGGAAAGAAACCCTTGGGGGACGGGGAGGGAGAGGGGAGAAGAGGAAACGGAGATAGATAGAAAAAGATGGGCTATAAGAGAGCCCAAGCATGTTCAACCTTCTTTGCCCTATCGGCAAAGGGGAAGGGCTTACTGCCCTTTGGAGAGCTTCCTGCGCGCCCCTAGAACGGCGCTCAGAGAGGGGAATCCGAGCCCCCCTGTGGTCCTCTTTGTGAACCACGCTTTCAACATGAGAAACCACAACTTTAACTTCTTACTAGGAAAACTATTTACAGTTTGTTAGATGGGCTTCCACAATGCCTTAAAACCGTGTACATTTCAACTTCTCTCAAAAGCATATAAACAGCTTTCTTATCTGTCCATAATTTTATCCTTTTGGGCAAGGAGCAGATAACGGTACGCTCATGTCCCTGTTTTTATGAGTAGCCGGGAGAGGGGATGGGGAGGGCGAGAGAGAAGAAGTGGGGGACAGGGGGGGGAGGAGTTATCCTTGTGAACCACTCCTTAAGCTTATCCAAACACAGCCTTAGTTTTTTGAGAGAAAGACTATTTTCAATTTGGGAAGGGGGACTTCTTCAAGGCCACAGGACCCTGACCAACTCCGCATCCTAGATAAGCCGTGTATAGACAGTTTTTATACATGTTCAGTATTTTACCATTTTTATGTTCGGGCGGAGCATAGTGCACGTATACCCCTAACTCTGAGAGTAGATGGAGAAAGAGGCGGAGGGGGGGAGGGGAGGAATATTGGGGTGGAAGGGGGGTGGGGGAAGAGGAAGGAGGAGGGGGGAAGGGAGAGGGAGAAGGTTAGGGAGGAGTGGGTGTAGGGGTGGAAGAAGGGGGAGGGTAGAAGGGGACGGGGGAGGGGAGGGGGACGGGGGGGGGTGAAGCGGGGGTGACGCTCTAATACAAGCTTCATCGAGACTGAGAATTGTATTCTGATCTTCCAAGCGGGGCCCCGCGAGCCCGGCTTATGAGTTAAACAGGGAAACAGTGTAATAGTGAGACCGTGTCACAGTGAGAGTGGTAGAGGGAGCAATTTCCCCTCACGGCGGGCACAAAGGGCCCTCTATACCCGCCTTCACACTCGGGCCCCGAGGTCACCCCCGGGTCCCTGGTACAAAGTCTTTGCTATCTCCTCCCCCACCCTGACCGGCCAGAGGAGCCCTATTGGCACCCCCTGAGTATTTAGACCTGGAGAGCGTGTGAAAAGACCCATAATGTTTGTGGGACATGGGCCAAAAAACGAAAAGCGTGACGGGTCTGCCGGTGAGTTCTTTAGGACCCACGTCTAACCATGACAGCTCCAGAATGGGGGGACACCCCCGCCGACTCTCTGCCCTTGAAGCACTGCGAAGTGGGACACCCGCAACAATCAAAGCCTCGGTGTCTTCTGGTGACGGGCCTCTCAGAGGCACGGCGCTCCCGACGGTTCAGCACTGCAGCAGCTATTCCGGGAACCTTTTCTTCGCCTCCCGCCGTGGGCAGGCCCAGTTCTTTCAGGAAGCGCGGGATATCCTCAGGGTATGTGATTGAATGGAATTTCCCTTTCAGCGCCACTATGAGTTTGAAGGGGAATCCCCAACGGTATCTTATGTAGTGGGATCGGAGGATTTCCGTTAACGGCCGCATCTCTCGCCTTCTTTCAATTGTCGCTTTAGACAGGTCACTGTAGATTTGAATTTGGGAATTCCTGAAGGGGATCTCTTCTTTTTGTCTGCTTGAGGTCAGGATTATTTCCTTTATCGTGTACGAGTGAAATTTGACCAAGACATCTCTGGGTCTTCGGGGGTCCTGGGACTTTGGGGGTCCTGGGACTTTGGGGGTCCTGGGACTTTGGGCCAAAGGCCCTGTGGGCTCGGTCAATTTCAATCGCCTCCTTGGTTAAATCAGGCTGTAAGCTTATGAAGAGGTCTTTGAGATAGGGGACCAGGGCCGCAGGAGAAGTCTCTTCTGGGACATTTTGAATTCTGAGATTTTGTCTCCGGGCCCTGTTCTCTTGGTCCTCTATCTGGTCCTTCATGGCCCTAATCTCTAGCCCCATTCTATTCATGTCCTCATCCATGTTGGCCTGGCTTCCCTCCACTTCCTCCATTTTACCCTCTGTCCTCTCTGACAGGCTGTTTAGGTCCGCCTTCATTTCTTTTATTGCTAGTGCAATATCTTCCTGGCAGCCTCTGCGGATCCTGGTGAATAGCTCCTCTAAGTATTCTTTATTTATTTCTCCTGCGAGGGCGCCTGGCGCGGGTTGTTGCTCCACCGTCGGCTCTTCAGTCGCGCTTTCCGCGGCACCATCTTGGGAATTTTCTCCCTGCAGGGCTGTGCGTGGACCGGCCACAAAATAACTGGTTACGCTCGGCGGGATTTGTTTATTTTTTTGCCGGTTGGACATCTTCTGAGTCTAGGGCAAGGGACCGTATTTGGGGTTCTCTTTCTGCGTGGTAAGTAGCTTGTTTTACTGCTGCATTCACTGGGGGAGGGGGGGGGGCTCAGGAGCTAACCCTCTAATCTTCCATCCAGTATAGCGTCACCGGAAGTCTCCTGTAGTACTTATTTTTATTCATTTATTGCCGGCCATATACAAAGTGCAGCTTCAGTAGCACCTTGATTAGGGTCCAGCTTTTTTTTTTTGTGTTTTTTGCTTCTTTTCTATTCTGGGGACACTGTGCCTTTAATTCTGGCCGGCGGCGGCCATTTTAGATCCGGCTGAAACGCAGGCTGGAACGCACAGAGCAAGGCAGCTCCGATGCAGGTAGCAGCCCTGTCTTGTTCCCCCTCCACAACGGGGGTGCAGGAGGGCAAAGCGGGGGTGCAGAAGGGCAGAGGGGGTTGGTGCAGGAGGGCAAAGCGGGGGTGCAGAAAGGCAGGGGGGGTTGGTGCAGGAGGGCAGGGGGGGTGCAGGAGGGCAGGGGGGGGGAGCGTGCCCGACTGGACCCGCAGCAGGGATCAAGGTAAGCCCCGGTGTACAGTTCTCCCTCCTCTCTTCCCTGTCACAGGGCAATGGCGGCCATTTTAGAAGCTGTCCATCTGCTTAATTTTTTTAAATTTCTCTGTGGGGCAGCGCTGGTTCCCGGGCCGGGCCTCCCCACTGTCGATCACTTGACAGGCAGGCGGGGATCTGCTTACTTCCCCAGCCCCAACCACGGTCGCCCTACCTTCGGAGCACGCAGGATCTGCCCACAGTCTGGCTGCCCGCCAAAACCAGATGGCCGCCGTGCCGCTCGCCTTGCAGCTCTCTTCTTTGCTTGCTTTTTTTATGCTTCGCTTTTAGGGTCGGAATATTGTCCAATTTCATTGTTTTTTGTCTCCCAATCTCCTCCGTCACCTACTTTCTCCAGGGGTACTCAGTTTGAGGTATTTTGGCCAAATTATAGTTCGTTTTTTTACTTGATTAAAGCTTTGCCTGGAGGAGCTCCAAACAAACGCAGCCTTTGCTGTTAGGCTCCAAGCCACGCCCCCTCAAGCAGGTGTTTTTTAAGGTGGGTCTTAAAGGTGGAGAGAGAGGGTGCTAGTCGGGTATTGAGGGGAAGAGCATTCCAGAGGTGTGGGGCAGTTGGTGAGAAAGGTTTAAGGCGGGAGAGGCTTTGGATACAAAGGGGGTAAAGAGAAGGCATCCTTGAGCAGAACGCAAGAGTCGGGATGGTGCTTAGCGAGAAATTAGGGCAGAGATGTAAGGAGGGGCAGAAGAGTGTAAAGCTTTAAAAGAGAGGAGGAGAATTGAATGTGTGATATGGGATTTGATAGGAAGCCAGGAGAGGGATTTCAGCAGGGGAGACGTTGAGACAGATTTAGGAAAGAGTAGAGTGATTCTGGCAGCAGTGTTTAGGATAGATTTGTAGGGGAGACAGGTGAGAGGCAGGAAGGCCGGATAGCAGGAGGTTACAGTAATCAAGACGGGAGAGAATGAGGGCCTGAGTCAGAGTTTTAGCAGTCAAGCAACATAGGAAAGGGCGTATCTTTGCAATATTGCGGAGGAAAATACGATAGATTTTACAAACGTTTGGAATGTGAGAGAGGAGTTGAGTGTTATCCCTAGGCAGCATGCTTGCACTACTAGGTGTATGACAGAACTTCCAATAGTAATTTGGAAAGAGGTAGTGGGGCCAGGTTTGGGATGAAATATGAGGAGCTCTGTTTTTGACATGTTAAGTTTAAGTCGGCGGAGGGCCACCCAGGATGATATTGCAGAGAGACATTCAGAAACTTTGGTCTGTACAGCAGGTGTAAGGTCAGGGGTTGAAAAGTACAGTTGTGTGTCATCAGCATAGAGGTGATATTTGAACACAAGAGATGTGATTAGGTCACCTAGAGAGAGTGTGTACAGGGAAAATAGGAGAGGTTCCAGGACAGAGCCCTGGGGTACGCCCACAGAGAGATCGATGGAGGAGGAGGTGTTGGCAGAAGAGATCCTAAAAGTACAATGGGGAGGTAAGAGGAGATCCAGGATAGAGCTTTGTTCCGAATACCAAGAGTATGGAGAATGTGAAGGAGGAGAGGGTGGTCCACGGTATCAAATGCTGCAGAGAGGTCGAGCAATATGAGCAGTGTGTAATGACCTCTGTCTTTGACAGCATGGAGGACATTAGTTATTTTAGTGAGGGCTGTTTCAATGGAGTGAGCAGTGCGGAAGCCAGATTGCCGAGGGTCTAGGAGAGAATAGGTGGTGAGAAAATGGAGCAGGAGAGAGAATACAAGGCGTTCAAGGAGTTTAGAGGCAAAAGGCAGGAGAGAGGCAGGTCGATAGTAAGAAAGACAGACAGATAAGGGGAACAGGCTGATGTACTTATTGGTTGTGTGTAAATCTGCCAAATGAACCTTAACCTGCATGTTCACCCACACTTTATAAGCTGTTTATTGCATGAGCAATGGTAGCCAAAGTTTGTTGACAGCTTCACAGTGCTAAAAAAAAGAGTATGCATCACCACATGCAAACAGAGTAAGCTACTTTCATGCGTCTTGCTGCCGTGTGTTTAGAATCATGTGGTCTATTTGAAAGCCACACAAGCAAAATGCCGCATTTTTGATGTGCAGCCTATTTTGACAACTGTGGTGGACACATCTGTCTTCAAAATTTCCAGATGTAGTCACACAATCTCTGTTCTAACTCCTAAGTCACCCCCTCAGGGAGAAAGATGTGGGTAAGATGGAGCAAACCCAACGCTCTAGTGTACAAGCTGCTTCTCATTTACAGAATCTGTGCAAACATAGAAAAGCAATCAGGAAAAGCAAGACGTTGACATGCTATACCTAATAATCCACTCTGAATCCTTTTCTGTACAGTATATTGAATTTCAGGGCTAAAGGTCTTAATACTAAAACATGTTGCCAATGGATACTTTTTTTTTTTTAATTAAAGAAAATTGGGGTCCTTTGACCTGCAGTATTAACCCCTTTTCTTGTCTGAAGGCTCTCTAAAGCAATGTGTCACTGCTAACTGTAGTAGCAAAGGAGATAAGCAATTTGAAGCTAAATCAAAGTGCATTTTTAGCCCAATTTTTCCTTTGATTATGTACTTTACTCTGGGCAAGCTTAAGTGTGCTAACTACACCTATCTTTTTTTTTTGCTTCTATTTTTTCAATATTAGTTCTGTTTAGTAGCACAGACTTTAAATTTGCAGATAAAGTATTAAAATAAGTGATGTGTCACTCAATTAAAAGTGCAATAAACTTCATAGGCAAATTGTACATACTCATTCCAGGAGATGACAATGAAAGAATTTATCTTGTTAGGCACAAGGTAGAAGGTCAGAATCTTGGGCAGTGTTGTGTAGTTCAAGGTGTTTATTGGTGTGACAAGCTTCTTTTCATCTCCTCTGCTATTAAAATAGTCTTCACAATTGCCAAGTGACGTTGTGTCAACTGTGTAACTGAGATCCAGGTCTGTCTCTCTTCTGTCTTTCCCTATTGGACCAAAAATCAGATTTTACAAATAAAAATCTCTATTACCGAAGGAGCGCAAGACAATGTAAACCAGAATGCGCTGTAATTACTGTTCGAAAAGAATTAGAGTGTTTGTAAATTCTCCAGGGATAACAAATAGTAACAAGTACAGTAGCTTCTCAGAATTTTGATTTCCACCTTTCTATTGGCCAGAGAGCATCACGTCATCACCCACTTGTGTGCCACCTTTGAGAATGATTAATGACATCATAATATTCTCTTTTCTACTTTCCAAAAACACAGCGATGGGATCCATTAGTAAATGAGTGCGATAATTACTCCAGGATCCTATGATTGCAACTACATACTGTATTAATTGTTGATTTAACTATGTAATTACTTTAGGAGCCTATGATTTAAAATTATATTTACATATATATATATATATATATATATATATATATATATATATATATATATATATATATATATATATATATATATATATATATATAGTTTTCGACAAACCTATACATTTGCACGCCCCGGGCGAGTGGATTTAACATCGTGGCGAGCTCCTATTGGCCCAAGCAGCACACGTTTGGTACTAGGTGGCGAGTAGATTTTTTTATTTTGTCGACCACTGTATATATATATATATATATATATATATATATATATATATATATAATATTATATTATATTTATTTATGAATTTTTTTAAAAATGTAAAAAAAAATTTTTTTTTTAGTTTAATCTATCTAGTTCCTGGCTACTCTTGCCTTATGGTTTCAAGCACTCATCAGGGATTAGACAAGATAGATTTTCCCCAAACAATGATTATCATGAACATCATCATCTTAATTAGTGCTCACCAATGGTGGATTTACATTAGCTGTTGTACAGTAGCCCCTTCTGTGGACTACTAGTTAGTATTAACTAGTTACTAGGCCGGGGTTAATGTATTTAATTGGTTAACTGTGTGGTGATTACCCAGGTTACCCCCCTCCCCATCAACGATGTAAGATACCTAGTATTAACTAGTTACTAGGCCGGGGTTAATGTATTTAATTGGTTAACTGTGTGGTGATCACCCAGGTTACCCCCCTCCCCATCAACGATGTAAGATACCTATGCAGAAAGGGGTAGCCACTCCTTTGTATGTTTTGTGACAAGTGATGTCACTATAGTGAAGCTATACTGTATATAGCTTCACCCAATGTTCCTGAAGCAAATTCCTAAGAGTTCAGACTGAAGCCTCACCGGGAGTCCTGTATATAGGGTTACTTGGGTTATGTGTATTAATGATGTCCTCTCACAGTTTGTTGATTTCAGTTAAGGAACGTGTCCTATAAAGTTAGTGCCTATGATTGTTCTTATGCTGGAAGGGGAGCAAGCAGGTTCTCAGCAGGAGTTCTGAGAGAAGTAGTTCTGGAGCATAATCGGATGGGCCCCAACAGAAGGTCCTCAGTAAACCCCCCCATCCGACAAGTATAGACTGCGAAGGCTGTGCACTGTAAGAAGCACAGAATAACCATATTGTTTGACACCAGTTAATGTCTGAAGTGACATTTGTCTGTTATACAGTATGGCGAGCATTATGAACAGCTGTGAATAAAGCTTTTGTTTGTACTATAGAAGGTCCTGGCGCCCATCATTCTTCTATCTGCTTATGCACGCCCAGCCTGCATGGATCCAGCACACTGACAAGATAAGAGAGATTGAGAACAGCCAACTCAATGTAAACTCCTTTAGAGCCGGCCAAGGAGGGTAATGTGTGTCTAGGAACTGTGTTATCGATTATCGGGTGCAATTATTAGCTCCTGCTTAATCTTCTCCTACTGAAGGAGTAATCCATGTCTCTGATCCTCATAGGCAAGCGGCGTCTCTGTGGTAGGGACCCATGTTTAGTGATTGAAATAAATATTTTGCAAGTGAAGTGAAATTGGGATTGTTTCCATAGAACTTATTTACATAGAAAAGTGTGTATATATATATATATATATATATATATATATATATATGTATACAGTATATATATACACAGAAAGCATTTCAAAGGCAGTTTAATCACTGTGTTCCTTCTTTATGTCTTGTTTTGTTCTCACATGTATTAACTGTGATTGTCAGTATCAAAAGGAAAACAGTTAAAATAATTTCCCTTTATGCCTTTATTAGGCTATGACCCCACGATGTTCTTCCGTGTGTTGGAAAGATAGACCCATATGTATCAAGGTGAAAGTGGTGCAATTCTGGGTCAAACAAACCGCACCATATGCATCAAGACTACACTCCTATTGTTTTTATTGTAATTTTTTCCCTTGATACTTATGGTACAATGATTTTGCCCCAATATTACACCACTTTTGCCTTGATACGTACAGTATGCTGCATAATATTTGTTACAGCGCTGATTGCTTTTTTTGCAGGTGTGCCTTTAATCGATGGAGGTACAGTGAGACTGCCAAAATTAATCGGGCTTTCCAGAGCACTGGATCTCATTCTCACAGGACGGGCAGTTAGTTCTGAAGAAGCTTATACTTTTGGACTAGCTAATCGGGTGGTCCCGGACGGCCAAGGTCAGTGTATATCAAAAGAGAATTCCACCTTCACATTGACTTCACTTGCATTGTGTCTGCACTTGTGCACAGTTTCTCTGCATTTCTTTTATTACTTACACACAGGAGGGGCCAATATAAACTATGAACTATTATATTCACTTATATTCACATTTCTCACGTGTGGGTTGCGCTTTTAATCTGTCTGATTGAACAGTCCAACATTGCAGCTATGTAACTTGTTTGTTATTATGTCCTCCTTATATTATGCTGACAGTTTTGCTGCAGATATACGCCTGAGGACTGCCTGGTATATTGGACTCAGATTATTATTATCATTGTTTCTCAAGCCACTTATCGGGACATACCAGCCAGGCCATGGTTTAGGGATAACCAGCTATTTGTAAGGGTTCCAGTCCAGGCTTTGGCTGGAACCCGTCCTAACCTGGCTGATGTGGACATTGTGATTACTGGCAGCCTGCTACATTGGCTGCACCTGTTCAAGGGCTTAAATATCAGCCCTGGCCTGAGCATTGTATATGTTTCCCTGTGTTCCTGGCCACCTTGGGTTCTAGCTACTGAGCCTTCCTTGTTCGTGAGCCTTCCCTGTGTTCCTGGCCACCTTGGGTTTTAGTAGCTGAGCCTTCCCTGTTCGTGAGCCTTCCCTGTCCTGAGGCTAGCCTGTTGCTGAGCCATCCTTGTTCGTCAGCCATCCCTGGTGCTTCCCTGATCCAGATGCTAGCCTATTGCTGTGGATAGCCTGTATATTTGGAATCCTTGTTGCTGACCCTGGACCTTGACCCCAACCTCGCTGCCCTCCGCCTGCCCTGACCCTTTGCCTGTTGCCTGGACTTTGCTCCACTGCCGCCAGCCCTGACCACCTGCCTGCTTACCGACTACAGATACTCTAACAGGACTCTGTCCCTGGGCTGTGGTCGGTTAATTTGCATCCCTACCTCAGCTCTGCGGGTCCTCTTCCTGATCGGAGACTAGCACCGTCACACTAATCATACATTCACATATACGATAAATGCAAACGTGTGCTTGAAAATGCATTATTAATTACCATGAATCTGGTTTGGGTAGGTGTCCCGAGGAGAGGGATAAAAACCCCACTAAAAACACTGTATATACCATGAAAAGCATGAACCCTCAACTCAGAATGGGAACACAAATAATAACGGAAGTTAGTGACTGCGCATGTGCAGAATTGTGATGCACAAGTAACCAACACTGCCTGTGCATGCGTCCCAGTCATATTCAGTATCTACAAAGGTGAAAATCGCAGCACTCTGCACATGCGTTCATGGGCGCATGCACAGACACGGAACTTTGCGGCACTCTGCGCATGCGCAGTTGTCCGTTCATCATTATTGGGCGCATGCGAAGCCACAGACATGCGCAGATGCGCCCCTCAATTTACACCTGCACAGATGCGCCTGTAACTACAGACATGCACAGATACACCCATCAGTGCACGCATGCACCATGGCATCCCTACATACACTCATGCACCGCCTTTGCCACGCAAATACACCTCATCACGTCACAACCCTTCCCACCTCAATGTCACTCCCCCACAGCTCAGTAAACACTCGGGACAGCCAAAGAAATATCGGATTACATTACTATCGTTGCATTACAACACACAACATTCTGCCACAATCACTACAGCAACTCTAATGCCCACCCAACATTCAAGACCTGTGTCCTAACAATGTGGAACTTCAAACACTATACTATGCATTTTATAGTCTACAAATATCCTAAGTAACATATTACAACCCTTACACATTAACAAAGACTACACACAGCATTAATGATTACAATCCATATTGTACTCATCCACTTCCTGTTCTTTACTTGCCAAACCAGCAAGTAGTAATCAATTGATATTCAAAAGTTGCAACACTTCAACTACGATTTTCAACCACACTATTTACAAACCACATACGCCACTAACAGAACTTATACAGTACATACACACCTCTCATTATCAATCAGTCCATGTACTAACACTACTTTCCTACCCAACAGTACAACAATAACAAAGTTCCTGGTGTTTCTGCAACTATCCTGGACCATTCCAGTTTTACATACATTGTACCTGTACCTGTTGGCAGAAGTGTACAACAGCTACGTCACCACACACGGCAGGAAAAAAACAAACAAAAACACCTGCATCTTGGCTTAGACAAACACAGACAGCTTTATTTCATTTACAAAACACAGAGAAGTCTCACTTACATCGTGTGTGCTTGGCACACACCCCCAACCCCTTTTTATTTTTTATGAATACCGCTGTCTTCGTTGTTTACTCGCTTGCTCAGTTTGATGAAACAGCTGGTGCTAGGAATCATGTTCTTACTGTGCAATTGTTACGCGTCAATCCTTAATTGCTGAAGCCAGTTAAAATCTTAATTCTGCATCAAAATGGTACACTCACATACAGTACAGACAGATTTTTGTTACAAAATATGCAGCAGAAAAAAATAGTTTGTAAAGGCTTGACAATGTAAAGGCTTAGTAAAAAAAACAAACAAAAAAATGTACTGAAAAAGAAATGCAGAATCGAGTTTGTCCGAATGGAATTCAGATGCGTCATTCACTTGTTTTCTGCCCAAGGATTATGTTTCACTTTTCTGCATTTGTGAAGCAAACAGGTTTTTCTTTCCCCCTGCTATATTTATGGTCCCCCCTCACAGACACAGGACACAAACACATTAGCCGTGCAATATAAACAGATCTTTGACTTCTCCCCCAGTGTTTGCAGGGGTATCTCACTTCTCAGACAGTAAAAAAAAAAAAAGTAAACAAATGGCCAATGGAATAACTTCCTTTATAAACAAAAAATAGTAATAATAACTCCAGCGGTGAAAAGTTCATTATTTGGCTTCCTATAAAGAGTGAATATTTCAACTGGAATATTATAGTACTCCATCTTGCCTGTCCCTTATAGTTCTCTGCCTTTAGTGGCGTGGTTAATTAGGGTATAATAGTTGCTGCCAATATAGAAGGGAAGTGATAACTTGGGGGTTCCTTTTTGCAAGTATACGCAGAGGTTCCACAGTTTTACCACAAAAAAAAGATATAAAAATCATTCAAAGTGTCTATTTACCAGAAAGAAAGAAAAACGTGCATGAAAATGTAAATAGTTCTTATTATTGATCACCTTGATTTTACCCACTAAATTTAGCACTGTGGTCCTAGGCACAACTGCCCTTTAAACTGTCCTAGCACTGATGAGACTTGATGTGTTTCCACATTTATGGAGCTATGGCAACAAAAAAATGTAGCGGAAGTCGTGAGATGTGCAAGTATTTCACCCACACTTTAGAAGTTTGCCCACAAATTTCGATTCAACGAACTTTTGAAGAGCTCACGAGCAATTTGCCAAGGAAAAAGTCCCTACTCTGAGGGTGACGAGTGGGTGAGAGAAAAACCGAGAGAGGAGTCCCATTCCGTAGAGTATCCATTAACTTATACAGTATCTCCCACAACACTGCGCTCATAACACAGAGACATCGTTTTGGACACATCTGAGTTACCTTGGAAACATTTTGAATTCGAATAGTTCCCTGGTTTCTCCACGTCTCTCTCGCACGCTCTTTCTCTCTATCTTCTATTATTCCCTATTTTTTCCTCCTTCCTCTCCCATCTGTTCTCTCCTCTCCCATCTCTCCCCTCATATTCTCCTCTCCAGCAAAACCCATATTTCAGAGCAAAATGTAAAGTTTGATTACAATGGCAGGATTTGGCCTCAACTCAATAGGGAGGATGGAGGTTATCTAATTGAATGCTGCTACGTCATCACCTGGTGGCATTGTGGCTTCCTGTTGGTTGGGCGGCCCGAGGCTGACTCTCGGTGAGAGCTATAAATAGCCATATTTGGTAACTCTTTAAAATGAACTGATTTATAAAAGACATCCTAAAAAAATATTATAATAGTATAATGCCGAGACAGCACAACTCAAAGAAAAAATAAAGGGAGGTGCAACGGAAACAGAGAGGGACCCCTATTCCCTCAAAAATATAGAATACAATTTAAACAGAGTTCCCAGCACTGAGTTGTCAAAGAAAGACAGAAATGGCAAAATAGCAATTTTACTAAAAGTGAAATTAGGACCCAATGCACTATCTAATAATAATAATAAAATGCACCACTCAAAAAATACAAGAAGTGTACACAAGAATATAAACATGAATATGTAGAAATATACAATCTGATACTTATCCAGCATTTACTGTAGGATGAGGATAATAGTTTTTAATCAGACTGTTAGAAAAATAGAAATGTCCAGAGGCTACTAAAGTATATCCCAAAAAGACAAAAACAAAAGGGAGCCAGGGGACAACCTGGTAGGTGAAAAAATATTTAAGAAAGGGGGGCAACGTTTAGAGGGAGGAACCCCTTCTTTAAGCCCATTCCCACATGTAAAGTACAAGTACTTCCCTTCTCCTCTAGCGGCGTGCACCTAACAAAAAAATAAGACCGAATACATGTCGATGAGAGAGTCCTCGTGGATCCTTCTACCTCACTGCGAAACCTAGCATGGTGGTTTAAATCAGTATTGGACAGTGGGAGGCAGCTTTTGTAATGATGGAAACGTAATATTGGTGGGTTTTTTTTTAGTAGAAGCTGTATAGTGTTAAAATGTATGTACACGTATCCATTACTGCTGGGCACTGCTGCATGTTCATTTTTCCGGGGGTCTTGAGCATAAGCTGATTCTGTAAGTAATTGGTTTCTGCAAAAGTAAGAGAAACTGTGTTTCTGTAAACAGCTGGCCTGAGTCCTGTAAAGTTTCACATTCATATTTTGTCATGACGGTTCCATGCCAGAGCTGGATCGGTTTTCTGACTCGTCACTGCCACTAAAGAACCCTAAGTTTTTAGGGTTCATTTTAGAGGATTCCTTTTTCCTCTTGTACAGAGCAAAGCTCAGTAATATTTTCCAAAATTGGATTTTTATATTCAGAGTGAAACCTGTGTGTGTTACAGTATTAATAAACTAATGGGCCATGTGAGAATCCTTTGCTTTATGTCAACACAATTTTCACTTGCCAACATCCAATAACATGCTGTTAATTTAACTAGGATCATACTGTGCCATCTTGCAAACAATGTAAACTTGGTGGTCATCAGGTGATTTATCAGATGGTGACCCAACACCTATGGTGGCTTATTGCTATGAATGCAACATATGCTACTCATGAGCCCATGAAAGACTGTTAGTCATAGATGGTGGAGCAGGGAAGATATTATTTTTGTGTAATGCATCACGGCATTTACTCACAGTAAAAACATATTCATAAATGTCACTATTGACAAAAATGTCCTGGGAAACTATGACTGCCGACTGATTTAATCCAACAACAAACTGAGAGTTAGTACTGAGAATTGGTTACTAGATTTGTATTTTAATACAAAAAAATTATGGCAGACCGTCCTTAGAATGATGGCAGAAAATAGAGGTTAAGTAGACATTTAAAATATATTTAAGCCTTGTGTGTACTGTACTTCCCCTGTTATAATCGTTTTAGTGATCTGTGTCCCTGAGTTATTTTCCAGTTGCTCCCAAACAATGTGCGAGAACCCATGTCAGCCACTCCCTCTGGTACTTACCACTTACTAGACCTACTTCTTGTTGAGAAATATTTGCTTCTGTGATGCTCTGTTACTGAAATCACCATATAATGGCTGCAACTAAAGATAGGGTCTGTGATAAGATTATCTCACTCTGTCATTGTAAGGAATCGGGGAACACGTCCTTTGCGATGTGTTCCCTCCTTACCTAGTGCTGCTGCTGCCGTTGCTCCACTCTACACTCATGCGCACAACCCCGCTCTGATTACAGAGCGCGCATGCACCCGCAGCTCTTTAGCCCCTGCCAGGGAGCTTGGCTCCGCCCCCGGACGCACCGCGTTGCCCTCGCGCGCGGCACGCACTCGTGACGACGTGCAACGATCCCAAGCTGCGTGTCAGGCATCATTTATGCCTCTTGTCTCCTGCAGCCTATGCCAGCTTCCGCTGGGGCCGCGCCTCCGCTTCACCCTCTGTCTGCCATATATACCCTGTTCCTGCTCTCAGTCAGTGCTCAGCATAATTCCGTGTAGCCTCGCTGCTTCCTACAGTTGTGCCTTGCCTTGTTCCAGTCTTGGTTTTCAGATTAACCTCTTGTGTACCGACCCGGCTTGTAAGTGAACCCCTCTGGTTATTGACTTCGGCTTACCCTCGACTACAGCGACTTCTCCAACTCCTGATCACGGCTAACAGACCTGGACCATCTATAATCTCAGACCACGGCTAACGGACTTCTACGATTCTACTCTCTCCAATCCCAGGACCTGCAAGAATACCGATTAACCCTCTCTCTCCAACCCAGACCCGGCAACGCTAGACAATCCGCCTTCCAGGCACGCTTCCGCTGCTGTGGGTGCGTGGCTTTGTACCTTCCCACCTCCATACCGGGGTCTTGCCTTGTTTGTGGGTAGTGCGAGCGTTACAGTCAAACAGTCAAAAGCAAATAATCCTTTAAATATTGTGAATTAACCCTTTGAGTGCCCCAGGACATAATCACTATGTCATGGGGACTGGCACACCGGGGGCCCCATGACATAGTGACTAGTTTTTTCTGTGGAGCGCAGGACGCGATCTACCTAGTGTGGAAATGGATCAGGAGGATCCCTCTTCCATATCCTACAAAATGGCCGCCACAGTCATGTGACCACGATTGACCACATGACCTCACTGTGTCAGAGCGGTCGTGGCACACAGGCACCACAACCCGCCCGGTACTCAAAGGGTTAAGGTAGCTATGAGACATGGGACATTATTCACCCAGATAACATAACATATCACAGTATAAGGCAGGATATCAGAGTATCCATAGGATACAGTGGTAGTGTTGTCACAATATATCTCAACATGTCCTTATATACTACAGTAGAGAGAACAATGAATGCTACTATATCTGTATCTCGTGCAGACACAGCTGATCTGGGGCTGTGTGGTGTTGTACCCATTAGGATTCTGTAGTGTGTTCAGCCTCCACATACAGAGCAAACAGTAGTTGGTAACCAAGCTAGGGATGGATCCTCTTCTGAACAGACACAGCCATTGCCATTTTCTATTATTCTTTATTTACTAACCTTAACAACTTATCAATGTATTTGGCTTATAAAGATTCAATCCTCCCTACATTTTGTCTTACCGTATTTGCTTTTTGTGTAAAAATGAGTCATCTCCTAATTTCTCCAGGTTCATTAACTTTGAATGTTTCTGGTAGTCATTTTTCTTTCTAATTATCTCTTTTACTAATTATGCTGCCATCAGTAGCCAAACAAACCACCAAAGGGGAAAGATTCTGGACTTTGTTTAAAAATTGTTCTACAATTAACATACTGAACACGCCCCTTCGTCCAACTTGGTCCAAGAAGGGACTGCCCTTATAATGCCATCCACAACCATCCAACCCTATCGATACTGCAATACGGCCCATACCCAGCATTGGAAGGTGGAAGGTTGAAAAAAAAGCATCGAAGGACCTTTTTGGGGGCCAATGGGCTTAAGATCAGTTATGTAGATCATGGATAGAATTTATTTTTTAATTATTTGGAAACCACTCTGCTATTTATGAGCACCATTTCTTATGGGACTTAAACTTGAAAAACAGTTAATGTAATTCGAAGGTGTAATGCTCAAACTGATTTTTACAACTTGTTTGTAAAAGCAATTCCACAATGAAAACAATTGACCACCTCGTTTAAGCTGCGCAAGAAAAATATGAAAATGCGGCATTATAAAGCATTCACGAGAATATAAACGCACATTTCCCTGTTGACATTTTCTTGGGGTTGGAGAATGGAGACCCGCCCAAAAATATTCACAAGTCTCAAATGTACCTTAATCTGTCCTAAACATCCAGACTTTTAACTGCAAATACAAGTACAGTACGTCTCACTTTTAACCCAGCCATTTCTTTGATTCGTCCGGTGCTATTTTTTGCACCAGTTTTACTGCAGATAGAGTTTAAAAGATGAACCCCATTGTGTTAGTGTTCGATGATGTGCGCGTTGATGCTAACTGAGACGTTTAAAACAAATGGAGGTTATTACAGATGAAGACTCCTCTATGGTTTTTATTTTGTGCAGTGCATATCGGATGCAGTGCTAATGTTGGACACCCCGACTGTTGTCCATGCACATAGATAAGGAGTATCAGAGATTGATTGGCGTTAACTGCCATTCACGTCAACAATACACTTTATCTGAGCTTTGTGAATCCCCTCTATAGAACTTTTGAGTTCTAATGAGTTTTCGAAGTCAGATGAGCCTTTTTACCAATATGTTCTGACTTTAAAGCCATGGCAAAACCAGCAGGGGAAAAAAATGCCAGGCGTCACAAACAAACAAACAAATAATTCTATTGTTTTTAATAAAATAAAAAACTTTTATGTGCTGTGTTTTGCAGCAACGTAATTTTGATAAAGAGCAAGAGTGAGCAGGGCAGTAAATATCCAAAAGATTGTTACACCCAAAATTGAATCGAACCAACCCATAGTTCTGCTGCTGACCCGCACATCTTTCTTATCTGTTCCAAGCACTACTGGGGGGGGGGGATTTGGTCCTGTTGGTTAATGCTGAGAGTACAAGGACAGTGGATAAATCAACCCACAAAGTCAACATTCCATGCATGGCGACAGTCTGCCAAGCAATGCTACCTTCATTTATATTTTTTCCGTTTATAAGGAAAGGTAGGAGGCTAAAAGTGTATGGAAATGTTCATTATCATTACACAGTATGTTCACTTGGGGAAAGGGGGGAAGGGCCAACCTTCACAAACACGAACTGCTGCTTTAAAAACATTTTTCCTTTTCCTAAGAAGGAGGGAAATCTCCATTAAACGACATTAATTCTGAGTGCTTTTGGTTAAATTGTGGATGTGCATCAGCTTCCTTAAAATAACAAGGGTGTAACTCAACAAAAAAAATACATGTTCCTGCTGTTGGCCTTTGGGTATTGCTAAGGAAAATTTACCTCTATAAGGTAAACTAGTGACTAGTGTCTTAACATTTCCTGCAGAAGGAAAGAGGAAGGCCCACTATTGAGTCACCAGATGCTAAATTGGTATCAGAGCAGGTTACAGCTGGTTTGTTGTGCTTTCAAATCTGAAATCACTTAGGTTTGTTCTCCTGCCTAGTTATAAAGAGCCATGCTGGACATATTAACACCAAGGCCCAGAAAGAGACTGGGAAAGAGTGTCAGGTTAGGGAAGACAGAGCAAAGCAAGAATCATAGAGAACAAATACAATAAAGCGTGTCAGACAACAATGCGCTTGTCCAGTTCACTTTGATTTTGTGTTCCGTAGATTGGAGTATTTGTTTAGGGATATGAATTCTAAGATATTGAGATGTGCTGCTGGTGCATCATTGTGCATCCTTGGTTTGTTATTCTATGTCTGACGACTAATTCTGGCAGCATAACTGCAACAGCACCATGTCCGGAGCTGTGCTTTGTTAGCCGGAGTAGCCCGCAGACCAGACCTGTTCCTAGAACTGAGGTTCCAGGTATGAATACACACACCGACAGAGCGAGGGACGTGTCCGGGTTGTGTATTGAGTGGTGCCAGGCCAGGATGGGGAGTGTTGCGTGAATACTTGCCGTACCGTTTTTTCCAGAAGAATGGTCGTTGCCGAGATCAGGGGTAGGAGAAGTATGGAAGGATCGAGGTGAGAGCCGTGGTCGAAGGGAGCCAGAAGGTACGTAAACAGGAACAATCCGAAGTCGAGAGCCAAAGGGGAAAGTCCGCCAAGCCGCGTCAAAACCGAGAGAATCAAAGAACAAGCACTGTGAAAAACCCATACAAAAACTATGACGAGCGAGGAACCACAGGACAGTGAGGGTATATAAAGCTGGAACAGCCAACCAGGAGAGGGGGCGTGCCTGGAGGAGCCCAGGGAGCTTCAGCGCATTGGCTGCTGTTCTTAAAGCCCAGGTGACACTCAGCAAGAGCCAGATTGTAACCGTGCGATGTTTGGGGGCGGAGCCTGAGCGGGGATAAGTTCAGGGGCTGTTGTGTGTGCGCTGTAAGTCCGACGTGCGCATGAGAGGAAGCAACGTGGGGCGATTCCGCGCCGACGGCTGCGGCGTAGAGCGTGGAGGTAGTACCTCGTGGAGCGTCCTACCATGCCGAGGGGTAAGTGATGCAGCTGAAGGGGGCTTGCGTGGTTGTAGCAGAAGGGTCTGAGCAGTGTAAGGGGAGAGCCGTGAGCTCCGCCTGTGGCGCTGTGTGCTCACATTCCTAACAGGCTTTCAGCAAGTCGCGCTGCATCTGTATACACTTGATTTACATTGATGGATTGAGCAATCCATTCTGTGCATCCATTTTGTGTGTGTGGTGGACTGAGTTTGTACTAGTGTGCTATGTTTTTTTTTTTTTTAACAGAAGTACTCTTGTGGTATCAAACACCTAATATATGAGATATGAGTAGGTGGGTACTGAAGCGTGTGAGCGTGAGCTTCAAATTTTGATGTAGTTCAGAGTATTATGTTTTTCCACGAGTTTCTGTCAAGTGAAATGTATGTCAATACCTGTGGAGCCTTATAGATGGATGTCAAATAAAGCACCTTGTATGTTTTACAAAAGTTCCTGGCACCCATCCTTTTTCTATCTGCTTATTCACCCCCAGCCTGCACCTACCCAGCACCCTGAAAAGGTATGAGAGACTGAGCACTGCCACTGTATATAGTCAGTCTGATGTGAAATCCTTTGGAGCCAGGTACAAAGGGTTACAGGTCTTTTTACTAAAGTCTCCTGGCTGCAAAGGTAAGCAAAGACCAGTGCAAAAAACAGCCATATTCATCAAAGAAGATAAATCTGACTGAAATGCACCAGATGTATCCCTTTGAGCATTTCTTTTGCAGACTTTGCCCGATTTTGCAACAGGGAAACCTTAGTATAGAACCCCCATAGTGTTATCTAATTTTTGGGGTGGGTATTGTTAGGCCCATATTTACTGAATAGTGCACTCCTTATAGCTCACGCAAGAGAATGACCTTTAGATGCACTATACTCTTACAACATCTAGTAAATGAGTTGTGAGTAGAATGGAAGCTGCTGCATTTGTCTCGTTATGTTGTTTTTGTATAGATGTTTGAAGTGTGTGTGATGTGTATATATACAATAAATTCACAAATGTTGTAGAATCCTTTATTTTAAACTTGATAAATGTGCGGAAGGAGTTGCATAGTCACATAGTAGATGAGGTTGAAAAAAGACATATGTCCATTAAGTTCAACCTATGCTAAATTTAGACGACAGATACGTATCCTATGTTTGTATTTAGAGTATTTTGATCCAGAGGAAGGCAAACAAACAAAAAAAAAACAACAGTGAAACATCATCCAATGATGTATCATAAGTGGGAATTTAAATTCCTTCCTGACTCCAAATATTGGCAATCAGATATCTCCCTGGAATAATATCCTTCCCATGTATACTTATTTGGTATATCCCTGTATACCTTTCCTATCTAAAAAGATGTCCAACCTTTTTTTGAACAAATCTATTGTATCTGCCATCACAGTCTCCATGGGTAATAAATTCCACATTTTGCCTGCCCTTGCTGTAAAGAACCCTTTCCTTTGTTGCTGGTGAAATCTCCTTTCCTCCAACCTTAAGGGATGGCCCCGAGTCCATGTAAGGTTAGGCAATTGGGAACCAAGAATATACAAGAGACTCACAAATTAAATGGGGAAATATTAGGAGAATCCTTGATGGAGAAGGATTTAGGATTGCTTGTAGACAGCAGGCTTAGCAATAGTGCCCAATGTCATACATTAGCTGCAAAGGCAAATAATATCTTGCATTAAACAGGGAATAGATGGAAGGGTAGTAAACATTTATACCCCTCTATAAAGCATTAGTAAGACCACACCTTGAATATGGAGTACAGTTTGGTGCACCAATCCATAAATAAGACATTATGAAACAAGTTTCCAGTCTATTCAAAAGTGTTTTATGAGTTATACAATTCCTTCAGATTTTCTCCTCACTTTGACTATATTATCTGTATACTTGTCGTATTTGTATGTCTTGCAGCTGCTGTAAAGGTTTAAGGGGCCTATTCACTAAGCTTCGATAAGTTAATTGCAACATTGATCGGGTTGGCATATTCCTACCGAACGGTTTGAAATTTGTGTAAAAACGATATTCACTAAAGAAAATTGTTTTTTTACTGTTTGGTAAAATGAACTTATCATTTGATTTAGCTCTTGCCGTCTGTAAGAGCTGCGCAGAGAGAAGCTGCATCTCCCTGCACAGCTCTAAGAGGCAATTGTTCTGTTTTTATTTTCATTTTAATAACGCAGTATTGAAGCACATTCATTTCAGCCCCAGGGACCCCTGCTTCCCGGGGTACAGGCACACCTGAACGGGACATTTAAGCGTGCAAGAGAAACCGGCACCCCATTCTGGGGGCTATACATCTGGAAGCAGGGGGTCCCTGGACCTGAAGGTCACGGGGTTTAGCTCTGCAGACCCAATGTTTCATAGTTACATAGTAGATGAGGTTGAAAAAAGACATAGGTCCATCAAGTTCAACCTATGCTAAATTTAGACAACAGATACTTTATCCTATATCTATACTTACTTATTGATCCAGAGGAAGGCAAACAAAAAACCCCATTAAGGGGAAAAATTAATTCCTTCCTGACTCCAAGAATTGGCAATCGGATTAATCCCTGGATCAACATCCTTCCCATGTACTTATTTGGTATATCCCTGTATACCTTTCCCATCTAAAAAGATGTCCAACCTTTTTTTGAACAAATCTATTGTATCTGCCATCACAGTCTCCATAGGTAATGAATTCCACATTTTAACTGCCCTTACTGTAAAGAACCATTTCCTTTGTTGCTGGTGAAATTTCCTTTCCTCCAACCTTAAGGGATGGCCCCAAGTCCTTTGTACTGCCCGTGGGATGAATAGTTCTTTTGAAAGCTCTTTGTATTGTCCCCGAGTATATTTGTATATAGTTATCATATCCCCTCTTAGACGCCTCTTTTCTAATGTAAATAAATCTAATTTAGCTAGCCTCTCCTCATAAGTTAGATTGTCCATCTCCTTTATTAATTTGGTGGCTCTTCTCTGCACACTCTCTAGTTCCATAATGTATTTTCTTAGGATTGGTGCCCAAAATTGTACTCCATATTCAAGGTGTGGTCTTACTAATGCTTTGTAAAGGGGCATAATTATGTTTACTTCCCTTCCATCCATTGGCCGTTTGATGCAAGATAAGATCTTGTTTGCCTTTGCAGCTATTGCATGACATTGGGCACTATTGCTAAGCCTGCTGTCTACAAGCACTCCTAAATCCTTCTCCATCAAGGATTCCCCCAATATATCTCCATTTAATTTGTAAGTCGCCTTTTTATTCTTGCATCCCAAATGCATAACCTTATATTTATCTGTATTAAACCTCATCTGCCATTTACCTGCCCACGTTTCGAGTCTCTCTAAGTCCTTCTGAAGAGAAATTACATCCTGCTCTGATTCTATTACCTTACACAATTTAGTATCATCAGCAAAGGTGGAGACTTTGCTCTCAATCCCAACCTCAAGGTCATTAATAAACAAGTTAAAAAGCAGGGGTCCCAGTACCGATCCTTGAGGTACTCCACTCACGACTTTAGCCCAACCTAAAAAAGTTCCATTTATGACAACCCTCTGTTGTCTGTCCTTTAACCAGTTTTCAATCCAGGTGCATATATTATTACTGAGTCCAATTTTCTTTATTTTGTACACCAACCTCTTGTGTGAAACCGTATCAAAAGCCTTTGCAAAATCTAAGTAGATCACATCAACTGCATTACCCTGGTCTAAATTCCTACTTACCTCCTCAAAGAAACAAATAAGGTTAGTTTGGCAAGATCTATCCTTCATAAATCCATGCTGACTATTACTAATACTAATAATTTTGTTTTCCATGCTGACTATTACTAATAATTTTGTTTTCCATATTGTCAATATTACTGTATGTTATTAAAATTAATATTGGTGGCTAACCGCTAAGGTAATGAAGTGGTTAAATAGCTTTACCCGGTTTTGTGGTGGTAGAGGGGGTGCGTAAAGCCTGTAGTTGCCTCAAGGTGGGTGGCTTTGCCTCTCGGGGGAGGGGCGAGGTTGTTGCAGAGGAGTTAACCCCTTTGTCCTGGAACAGGATTGTATTTTTTCTGTGTATTTATTATGCTCTCAAGCTGCCAGCTCTCTCCAGGGAAAGTTGCATGTTTTCCCTGTTCCAAGCAGCCAGTGCTGCTGTGTAATTGCAACATAGTTGTTACAATATTACCTTTTCCACAGCCACTAGTCAGTTTCCCTGGCAACCTCAAAATGCTCATAGCTTGAGATTGGTTTAGCCCTCTCCCTCTGCCCTTCTCTGTTGATTAGTATGCCCTTTTGGCTTGTTCCTGTCTGGAAAGGAAAGTGTGCTCTCTCTCATCATCAGCAGACAAAGTATGTTGACACATATTCCACTGCTCCCTTAGAAAGGGATTCCTTTTTACCTTCCCCTGGTAAAAAATCCACTTCCTCTCAAATAGGATACTTCTCCTCACAAGAGACATTTCCTACCACAAACTACATGCAAGTACTTTTATATTTCTGTTAACCCCACTCAATAAAGTTGAAGAAAATAAAAGGACTGTGTGTGCTTTAAAAAGGTGATGAGTTTATGCTACATGGATCTTCTCACATGCTACAAGTGAGCCTGGATCCAGAATACCCTTCATTACTTTAGTCGTTAAAACCGCTAAGGTAATGAGGGTGTAACCCCTCCCCCACTGAGGCCTAACCACCCACCGCAGAGCAACTACCCCCTTCACCCACCCCCTCTACACCCAACAACACCACACAGAAATGGACAAAATTGCTTTTAGCCAAATAGGGCAAATAGCGCTTTTGCCCATTCAAGTATACAATACAGTGCAATAAAATACAATACTATATAAAAATAAATACACTAGCCATTTAATCCATTTAATGTCACTGTGGTTATCTATGCTCTCAACGGGGGCACAGATAGCCATATTGGCAAACAATGGGCAACCTACTTCCCACACCCTCTACCCGCAACAACCCCACCCCCCCAACACACAGTAATGGGCAAAAGCACTATTATCCATATCTGGATAATAGCTCATTTTCCCAATAAAAATAAACCATTAGCCAGCAACCCTATAGTAAATAAAAGTTGCACTTAACCCTGCCAGTATGAAGGCCGTCCTCGTGTTTGTCATCTTCTTCCTCTTCCCTGGCACCAACATTAAAATGAAAAAATAGCTACTGTCCTGTAAACCCTTAATTACCTTAGCTAGTAAACGCCATGGTAAAGAAGGGGTTAACTCCTCCCGCAACTTCCCAGGAGGCATAACCACCCACCCCGGGGAAACTTCAAGCTTCACCTACCCCCTCTACCACCAACAAATCAGTTCCTACTTCTTAACCCCTTCATTACCTTAGCGGTTAGCCACTAGGGTAATGAAGCTGGGCTAGAATTTTGTTTTTATTACCTAGGAATTAAGCTGGGGTCTCCGGAGATTAAATGAATGTGGTTCATCTCCAGAGGCCCAAGATTCTATCCTAATTTGTAAAAATAAACTCTGGCTGATGCAAATCATGATTCCAATCTCGCCATCCTCTAGGTGGTGAGAGAAAAATGCGAGTGTTTAACCCACGAATTGCGTATGGGAGCTTTGTGAATAGCAGTTACTGGCAAAATAAAATGCGAGTTTTGGGCATTTTTTCAGCTACTGCACGACTTCTAATAGCAAGAGTGCAAACGATCATTAAAACTACGTTTTCAAGGGATTTTGCCATGTTAATGAAGCTTTGTGAATAGTGACATATGCAAAATCGCTTGAAAAGTCCATTAAGTGCGTTAAGGCACTTTTCGAAGTTTAGTGAGTAGGCCCCTAAATCTCTGTCCCAGGCCTTCCTTAATAAGATTGTTTCCATCATGGTGCAACCACTATAATGTAGTGTAATGCAGGTAGAGAACATCCAGAAGAAAAGAATAATGTGAGAAACAATACTATACAGGTATGTATCTCTCGGGCTTTGCCTTGGTATGTTAAAGTAAAGTAAAGCCTGTCTTTTGCAGTAATGAAGACATACTTAAAGTAATAAAGCACATTATCAGAAGAGCCATCTCAGGCTATCCTATCGGGTCCTTCATCAAAGTCTTCCAGCTACGAAAATGTACACGGTGTGTTAAAAAAAAGTGTTCCCATTGAAAACAATGGGATTTTTCTCTTTGATAAATCTTGTGCAGCGTTTTTAAACAAACAAAATTGGCGGCAGCTAAGAAACACTGGGGGCCCTACTGTCTGGCCATTGTCTTTTTTTTGCCCAACTTTTCCCCCCAGTTTTACAGCTGGGAGACATTGACAAATAATCTGCTATATCTCTATATGTCGGCTGTTTTATAATAAGGGGCTAGATGAAAGACAGTTGTTATTTCCTAAGTTCCATTTGAAGAACATAAAAAACAATATATATGCTGTCTGACAAAAATACAGCAGATCAAATACTTTATCGGATGGGCGTGGCCAGCAGCAGAACGGAGCTTTCGCGCAGCCAATGAGCTCCGGTCTGGGCCCTAGGGATTCCAGGCTAAAACTGCCCCAAAACCGGCTAAATTTGCCCCAGAATGGGGGGGATATCCCTGCCAAGTATCCGTGACCCACTCCCGCTGTGTGAGCGGGTCAGCGACTCTGCAGATCCCCCTGAATTACCCCATGGTTCGCTCACAATGTGGTGCAAAATGGCGCTGCATGCGTCTGACCCTCCGCTAAGTGAGCCAGGGTGAGGAGAGGACATTCGGCGTGGGAGCGGTCTGCAGTGCCGAGAGGACAGGCGCATTCCAGCTCCCAAGTGAGTGAGTGCGGTAGATGCGTAGGGGCCGCTCGGGAGCCATGGCCAGGGGACTTCCAGTCCCTCATTGAGAAGCTCGCAGGTCCCGCCAAAGGAGGTGAGGCTGCCGTCTCCCCTAGAAAGCATCACGAGGCCCCGCAGGATCGGGCGGAAGGCGTGAAATCATGGGGGTCGGCTCAGGGAGGTGAGCTTGGAGGAGAAGGTTGGAGGGGAGAGCTGGTGGGGCCTCGTGAGGGAGCCAGGCTCACAGAGGCAGCTGGTGGGGAACGAGGACCAGGAGGGGGCCAATCAACCTAGAGGGATTGGAAAGAGCCTCACTTACCCAGGCTGCATGTCACCCTGTGGTATGCTTTTTGGGCCCCTCTGGAGGCCTCTACCCTTATATCATCCATTTCTTGATGGCCATGTAGGCCACAGGCTCCATCCCAGTCTGGGCTCTAAAAGCATCTAAAAGGAGTATATCTGCAGTCAAAACAACTCTTCCTGATGCATGCGCGAGAGCCATAGCGGATGGAGGAGTAGGGACTGAGCTCCGCCGTGGCAGGATTACAGAACCAGAATAACAACTGCTAATAGAGCCAAATATCTACCATAGACTCAACACATCCTCTTTGGGTGATAGCCCCCACAAAAGCAGCAAAAAAATAAAAGCATACGATCTTGCTTCGTACCTCTCAAAGAACAAGGAGCTTTCAGGCCCCAACCCACCGATCCGCCGGACAATCCAGGGCGGGACTTGGTGGAGGGAGGTACGAGCCGCCAATCAACAAAACAGGACTTCGGGCCTCATGCAGTAAGCCCCGATAAGGCTTTTTCGGCATTTTATAGCCGTTTTTTGCCCTCCTGATTCAGTAAGCCCCGATAAGTGGGAATTATCGGCAACTTTTCTTCCGAAAAAAAAAAATTTCGCCACCCGGCTGCCGATAAGCCACTTATCGGGACTTTTTTTTCCCGCCTGAATTCAGTAAGCCCCGATCAGCTTTTCGGTGCTGATCGGCAGGCCAGATTGGAGATTTTATGGCCAATCCAGCCCGCCAACTAAAGTTGGCAACTTGCTGAAGGATAAGCATCGGCAAGGGCGACACTTAGGAAAAATCAGCCCTTTTTCCTGCCTGTGATTGATGCTGGGGGTCTCCGGAGCTGATACCCGCACCGGAGCCCCCCGGCATGCATCCGAGGCAGGAAAAAGGCATTTAAAAGCCACTTCATTACCTTAGCGGCTAACCGCTAAGGCAATGAAGGGGTTAACCCACCGTGCCAGCGTTATTGTGGGTAGCGGAGATGGGTGAGGGGGGTATTTGGCCCTGGGTGTGAGTTTAGGACTTGCGGGGGGGATGCGGGGGCACTTAACCCCTTCACGACCGTAGCAGTTAATACCGCTACGGTCCTGAAGGGGTTAAGGCCTCCCGCTACCCACCCGCAAGCCCTAAACAACCACCGTTGGGGCTAATGCCCCCTTCACCCATCCCCACTACCCACAATAATAAAAAAACACACCCCAGCCCCACAATAACGAAATAAATAAATAATTAAATAATTATATATATATATATATATATATATATATATATATATATATATATATATATATATATATACCCAACAACACCTATACCCCCCTAACATACAGTATAGTAATGGGCAGAATGACTATTATCCACAAATGGATAATAGTGCAGTTGTCCATTTAAAATACATACACAACAATAAAGACATTAAATACATATAGCACTCACCCATGTCCCACTGCCACGATGAAGGCCATCCTCATCTTCATCCTGCCCATGCCCCATCCGCTTCTGCAAAACAAACACAAGAATTACAACATCCAAATTAATGTCCCCTAACCCCTTAATCACCATAGCGGTTATTAACCGCTACAGTTATTAAGGGGTTAAGCCACCATCACCCACATACCCTCCCCCACAAAGCCCCCCAACCACCCTCACCCAATACCCACAGGGGAGTCCTACCAAATACCCTTGGGCCTAATACCCCCTCCCCCAGCACATACAGTACAATAATGTGCCAAATAACTATTATCCACATAGGGATAATACATTATTTGGCCATTATTAAACACATTCAATACCGTTAAAATGTAAAGAAAATTGTACTAACCTCATCAATAAGAAGTCTCCGTCGCCAGCATCATCCTTGGGGTCCGTTGCCAACATTATAAATAGCCACAACATTTGAATATCATTAACATAACACTGAACCCCTTAATCACCTTATCGGGTACAAACCTGAAAGGTAATTAAGGGGTGAAGCCATCCTGCAATGCCTACAACAGTTATGCATAACATCCTCAGTGAAATAAATACCCATTGCCTAACCAAATTCCATTTAATCATTCAATCTGTAGGCTCACATGCCTCATAAAACATTGCATTTACAGTGTATACATGTAGCATAACATGTAAACTGCATGTACACGCTGCAAATCAATGTTAACAATACAATAATCCCACTCAAATCGTCATACATCACAAGAAGTATATTATTTAATCCAATAAACTCACCATCAATGAATTAACACACATCACTTACATCCCTAAACAATTAAAATACCATCCATACCAATTACACAATGAACTAAAACTATCCTAACAGAGAACAACTTCAAAACATAGAAAAAAGTACACCAACAAATACAATATACTAAAGCAAGGCTTTCCATATCCTACTGTACGGCCTGGAAGCCCAAAACTTACATCTGTCTAAAAATAAAATACATTTAGCACACATCAATGCATAGCCACAATGATTAACAATACAGAATAAGAAGCTTTAACAACACTATCATTTCTTACCCTGTATATATATCTTTACACATACATACAGACATACATACAGTGGGAAGAAATGATATGCATTATAAAAAATGAAAACATGAAAAATCAACAAAAAAAACAGTTACATTAAGTACATTTCTTTATTTAACTTACCATTACTTGCCCCCACCGACTCCCGTTGATCAGCTTACTCACGAACCATGTACCTGGCAGATACCTGGAATGCGCCGCTCCTCACCTCTGACAAGCCCCGTTGCGTTTGCCATCCCAGCCTGGGTTCATGCCTGGCTGACGGGCGGCTGATCTGTTAAATGATAATGATTAGGATTTAATAGGCTGCAATGCTTCGCGTGTCTACCAGATGGCATAAATTCATGAATTGTAATGCAGTATATATATATATACTGTGCAGTATTGCAGCCAGCGGGAATAAAATGCTTCAATCCCTGCTTGGAAAATACCTCAATGCACTCGGGCAGAAAACAGTCACAAACCTCAATACACCCGGGTATACCCGAATTCGTGGGACTAGCCGAGCTCGAATAAAGTGTGTCGCCAGTGTAAGTGATGTGTGTTAATTCATTGATGGTGAGTTTATTGGATTAAATAATATACTTCTTGTGATGTATGGCGATTTGAGTGGGATTATTGTATTGTTAACATTGATTTGCAGCGTGTACATGCAGTTTACATGTTATGCTACATGTATACACTGTAAATGCAATGTTTTATGAGGCATGTGAGCCTACAGATTGAATGATTAAATGGAATTTGGTTAGGCAATGGGTATTTATTTCACTGAGGATGTTATGCATAACTGTTGTAGGCATTGCAGGATGGCTTCACCCCTTAATTACCTTTCAGGTTTGTACCCGATAAGGTGATTAAGGGGTTCAGTGTTATGTTAATGATATTCAAATGTTGTGGCTATTTATAATGTTGGCAACGGACCCCAAGGATGATGCTGGCGACGGAGACTTCTTATTGATGAGGTTAGTACAATTTTCTTTACATTTTAACGGTATTGAATGTGTTTAATAATGGCCAAATAATGTATTATCCCTATGTGGATAATAGTTATTTGGCACATTATTGTACTGTATGTGCTGGGGGAGGGGGTATTAGGCCCAAGGGTATTTGGTAGGACTCCCCTGTGGGTATTGGGTGAGGGTGGTTGGGGGGCTTTGTGGGGGAGGGTATGTGGGTGATGGTGGCTTAACCCCTTAATAACTGTAGCGGTTAATAACCGCTATGGTGATTAAGGGGTTAGGGGACATTAATTTGGATGTTGTAATTCTTGTGTTTGTTTTGCAGAAGCGGATGGGGCATGGGCAGGATGAAGATGAGGATGGCCTTCATCGTGGCAGTGGGACATGGGTGAGTGCTATATGTATTTAATGTCTTTATTGTTGTGTATGTATTTTAAATGGACAACTGCACTATTATCCATTTGTGGATAATAGTCATTCTGCCCATTACTATACTGTATGTTGTGTATTGCTGCTATGTTTATTGGGGGCATTTGTCCCCAATAAACATGCTACTATGCGTTAACCCCTTCATTGCCTTAGCGGCTATCCGCTATGGTAATGAAGCAGCATTAATGTATTTTAATAATATTGTGCGGAAGCAGGAGGCCCCCTGAGCTGAAGCGCATTTATTTGTGGCTCAGAGACCCCCTGCCTCCCGAGTTACAGGCCCCGGTTTCGGGCATCTGTTACAGTGTGGACGCCATGTTTATTGCGGGGACGCTATAAACATGGCGGCGACACTGCCACCCGATGACACATACCGGGGCCTGTAACTCGGGAAGCAGGGGGTCCCTGCTCCACAAAGCAATGCGGTTCAGCTCAGGGGACCCCCTGCTCACTGTACAGTATAATTAAAAAGACATTCATGCTGCTTCATTACCGTTGCACATAGCCGCCAAGGTAAGGAACGAGTCTTTATTGATGTGTGTGTGTTTTATTTATACTGTACATGTGCAGAGGGTCTCCGGAGCAGAACCGCGTTGGTTTGAGGTCCGGGGACCCCCTGCCCCCCGAGATACAGGCCCCTTTATGGGGTGCCGGTATCCCTCTGGTTTGTTTACAGGTCGCGGTCACGTGATCGGGACCTTTAAACGCAGAGGGATACCGGCACCTCATAAACGGGCCTGTATCTCGGGGGGCAGGGGGTCCCCGGACCTCAAACCAACGCGGTTCAGCTCCGAAGACCCCCTGCACATGTACACTATGAGTAAAAGTTGTTTTTAAATACTTTTTTTGTTGCAGATGTTTGCGCTGAGAGAGCGGCTTGTCTCTCTCAGCTGCAAACATCTATCGGCACCAAAGGCCTATCGGGAGCCTTATCGGGAGCCAGGCTGTATCGCCACAGGTCATCGGCAGCTTTGCTTTCGCAGTGCTTCGGCAGGGATCGGAAGGATTCGACCCTTACTGAATACTGCGAGGGCAAATCGCCAAAAAATGGCCTGTTAGCCACCAATCCGCAACCCTTACCGAAAATGTTGGATCGGGGCTTACTGCATGAGGCCCTTAATCGATCTATATAGCAGTCTTATGGCCCTGATAAAGGAGGAGATCCGTTAAGTAAGAAAGGACATGTACTCGCTAGGGAAAAGAACGGACACCCTGGAGACTAAAATGGATGAAACCATTAATCGCCAACAATCTCTCACCAAAGAGTCAAAAATCCTCCACTCGAGGATGTTGGCTATTGGAGATCGCCAGGAGGATTACGATAATAGAGAGAGAAGGAATAATCAGAGATTCAGGGGTTTACCGGAGGCTATCCTAGATCCTGAAACCTTTATTCTAAAAAGGATGACAGCCACTATCCCCAACTACGCAGACTTCTTCTTGTTGGACAGATGCCATAGGGCGCTTTGGCCAAAATCCCGCCCAAGGATCCTCCAAGGGATGTAATCGCAAGATTCCACTTTTTTAAAGTGAAAGAGGCATTCTTCACAGCAATTAGAGGCACAAACAACCTAACATTCGAAAACAATACCCTCCAAGTCTTTCAGGACATTTCTCCCGCCATGCTTGCAAAACACAGCACATCACCACAGCCCTGAGGAACAACGGGATTCGTTACCGCTGGGCATTCCCGTTCAGACTGGTAGTGGTGAGAGGGAACCGCACACTGCCTGAGAAGCCCAGAGGGAGGGGTGGCATTCAAACGAGGATTGGGCCTGGATCCCTGAGGTGGTCTGGGAGAGCTAGAGCGGCCCGAGGCTGGAGTGGAGCAGAGCAGGAACCCCACGGGGGGGGGGGAGGGTGCCAGTCTCCGCTGTGGCAGGAGAGACCTGGAGAGACCTAGGGATCTGGCTGGTTCTTTGGACTTACCGGCATCACTTCCTCCTGGGCACAGAGAATCAGGTCATCCCCCTACACAGACTAGCCTCCACTTCCTTCTGTGTCCCCTGAGACGGATGTCGGCCGGTCCCTGGGATGAAGAACTGTATGGACCACTAACATTGTCTCGGACAGGAGACAAGAATAAACTGGTCCCGATTGGGAATCCGGAGTTGGAGAAGTACTCAGGGGCCGTGTCCCCTTTATGGTGCCCCCACTGCCGATTTTGTTCAAAAGCAGATCCTCAATGGGACAAGTGGGGGGCAGTGTGGGTCGGTCCTTAAGGTACTGAGGGCTCAGGCACTCGCTGCTTGGGGCCATTTCCCCCCCCCCCTTCATCTACCCCCACCTCTCCCCCCTTCCCTTTAGCTCTCCCCCCTTCCCTGCTATCTTTTTTGCCTTATCTATCCCTTCCCCCCTCTCACTACGCCCCCCTCTTTCCCTCCCTCCATCTCTCTTGTTCTCCCCCTCCCCCTTTCTTTCTCTCCCCCTCACACTCACCTTTGTGCTGCTGTATTAATCTGAAAGACCCAAATGTACCTAACTATGACACATGCAAATTAGGCAAAACCCCCGCACATAGGCAAAATTGGGCTCAATATGTTTGACTAGTTCTAAAAGGTAGCGGTCACAGGCATAGGCTTAGCTGACAGTTAAGGCTGGTTATATGATGTTATAATCATCTCCCTCCCCCCTTCCACTCTCCATCCCCTCCACCCCCCTTTCCTCCCCCCGCTCCTCCCCCCTTTCCCCTCCCCTACCCCCATCTGTTTAGATTTCACTGTTCACAGAAGTATAAAAAGGAAAGGAGGGTTATACCCCATGTTATATCCGGGAAGCTCCTGACCCTGAGGGGCCCCATCTGGGCTCCGTCAGGGGTCTGACCGCCAGATACCTCCTTCAGAACAGAGTTTGGTTTCATATTGTTGTTGATCTTTGTGGTTATAAACAAGAAAAAGTTTAAATAAAATAAATATATATAAATGTAGCCATGTGTAAAATTGGTGTACATATCTCCTTCATACTGGCAGTAATCCTGGTAAGTATGCAGGGTTGCCAGTAACAATCATGGAGGTTTGCCCTCAAACCCTGGTGAGGTGTCATATGTCCCAAAGGAAGTGACAACATGCTTTGTGTCCACTATTAGTGACACAGAGGGCGTCTGTTTCTGGAGGTGATATAAGACACAGAACTGCCTAAAGTTAGGAGTTCAGTCCTGTTGGTGTTCTGACTCTGTTCAGGAGAGTCATGTGGAGGTCTGCAACAGTGTTACAGTGTCTGATGCAATAGTTGTGAGTCTGTGCAGCTCAAGTGGCAGAGAGACAAGCTGGTGAATCTCCCTTAGGGGAGAGGTGGAAACAACTCCATTAGGAGAAGGAGGAACCTTCCAGATGGAGTGCAGCAAAGGAATGAGCGGCTGAGTACGACCGCTATGAGGGGCAGTCTGCCTGAACCTGCAATAAAGATGCCCAGTTTCACCAAATCCTTGCTGTGTAAGTGTGGAGTTATTACACAGAAGGAGGCACCCCGAGGAGGTCCTCATCAGATCCATCTCCCTTCGGACGCAGAGATCCTGATGAGGTGGAGGTGCTGCACTGGATATAGGTAGGACTCTAAACACACTACCTCAGCGCCTGTCTTGCTGATATCCCCACTACCATCATGCGGGAGACTCAGGAGTCCTGTAGCCAGCAGGGCACCAAAACATACATCCATGTAATGGGGACTGGTTAGACCACAGGGGCCAATGTGAGATTGGGTGGGTCCGACTGGTCCAGAAAAACCGTTACATATATATAGATATTGTTAAAATATTTGGTTATAAGCTGACCAATATTATTTGTTTTGTATTGAATTTGAGGTTCCCTGCCACGGCCGGGAGATCCCGCCCTGCGCTGGTAACTGGCCATATTTCCCCGAGAGGTTGGTGCACTTGGGTGCTCGCTCCTCTATTTATCCCTTGGAATTCCGTGTCCCCATTTTTACCCAAGGGTACTCGAGCTACAGGACATACCTGTCCCTAAACGGTCTAATTTATTTTCCCTCCCACCTCCCCTCCCTTCGCCCAGAGTACTACCCTCCTACACTCAGGCCAAGGCGCTTCCCACCTCACCAATCATCCAATTTGCTGACAACCCCACTGAGAGGCAGGATAACTTCGCTCCACCCATATAAATGGCATTAGTAATTATATCACATACTGTAATGTCAAGGGTCTTAACGAACCCTGTAAGAGAAAAATTGCCATGACAGAATATAAGAGATATAAAAGCAATGTAGTCCTCCTACAGGAGATGCACTTCAAGAAAGATAAGATCCCCTCTTTCTTTGATAAACAATACAGACAAGTTTTTCATTCAGCTGCTCTAGCAAAAAAAAAAAAAAAAAGAGGGGTCATGATTCTATTTAATAATAAGAGCCCATTTAAAGTTACTCACCCTAAATCAGATGGGGAAGGACGGTATTTAATCCTATCAGGATCTCTCTACGGTCAGGACCTGACCTTTGCCAATTTTTATGCCCCTAACGAAGCCAGTGCCAAATTTTTCTCTAAATTTTTTATTATCCTAAAAAAGTAGCCAAGGGTAGGGTTGTACTGGGAGGTGACTTTAACCTAGCCATGGACCCAACTGCAGACAGGACTGGGCCCCCAACCCTCCGCAGAATGGCAGACCGATCAAAGGTCTGGACTCAACCCGACATGCAGGGAGTTTACTTTCTACTCACCTCCTCATGGATCATACTCCCGTATAGATTATATTTTTATTTCCTCCAAAATAATACTCCATTGTACTTACTCGAGAATCCATACTGCAGCCTAGTCGGATCATGCCCCGGGGGAGATCAGATGCTCTCACTTTAACATGCCTGCATAATCAGCCCAATGGAAAATCAAGGAGTCCTTGCTCAAAATCCCTGAGATTAAAAAAATACTTGACGAAGAACATCCCCCTTTGTCCTCCGGGAGGCCCATAAGGCCACCCTTAGAGGAAGGTTAATCAGCATCAAGAAAGAAAGAAAGAAAGAAAGAAAGAAAGAAAGAAAGAAAGAAAGAAAGAAAGAGAAACTCGTATAAAGAGGGCTCAAACAAAATTGGAAGAGCTGTCCAAATTACATCAAAGAGAGGGGCAACATGCGGGTCTAATTAAACTGAATGAGGCCAAAGCTGAGCTGAATCTCCTTCTCACTGCTAACGCAGAAAAATCCCTCGCCTTCACTAAGGCTAAATTTTTTGAGAAATCAAATAAACCTGACAAAATGTTGGCTGCTAGACTTAGACCCGCTCCAACAAACCGTAATATCCACGCGATCAGACAGAAAACAGGCAATCTTTCCTCTAATCTGACCTTGATAATCAGGGAATTCCAGGCCTTCTACTCCAAATTGTACGATGGTAACAAGACTAAATAAAGTAAACACTTGACATCCCAACTGACGAACTTCCTGGAATCATCTAATCTCCCCACAATTGACCCGGACGAATAGGACAAATTAGCCCAAAACATCACACTTGAAGAAGTTCTCTGGGTTATTAAAGATCTTATATTGGATAAGGCTCCGCGACCCGGTGGCTTCTCGAATTTATATTATAAAAAATTCTTCCATATGCACGCCCCGGTCCTATAAATTATGTTTAACTCTATCCTCATGTCATGATAATGTCATGAGATATTGGGTATTTTTAATCCCTCTTGTGCTTAAGGGGTTAATGAGCTACACTTTTAAGAAAAAATACAAAATGCTGAGTCTGGGGTTAATACCGACGCTCGCAAGCGTACCCACTTTTCACACACTCAGGGGTCCCTCAAATGGGTTGTATCTCTCCTCAAGCCGTCCCAATATACCACCGCCACGAACAGCACACAAGTGAGCACGTGACTTTAGATATGCAACCAGGGTTAATACACAAAGGCTTCTCTAGCAACCCCCCTTTCTCCTCTGCAAGGAAACAGCGAGTTAGTATTAGCCCCCCACTCAATTGCACATCATAACCGTCCACTGCCACCATCTGAGGTTATGCAGATATGATAAAAGATCTTAGACTAAAATATCCGCCAGGGCCTCAGGTCCCTGTTTATTATAGGAAAAACTATGCACTTTAACACAAAATCAGTTGTAGTAACATGTGCCCGAATTTAGCAAGTTATTCTCTCCAGCGTGCACAAAGTTCATTCAGAGCCCAAAGCATTACTTATTAAATGTTTTAATATATATAAAAATACAGTGCTGGAATTACAGAAAAGGTATTACAAAATAGACATACAATTACAATATAAGGCAGAACAGCTTCTTAAAATAAAAGGGGTAAAACAGAAAATCCTATACAGTACATTACCACATGCTATGGATTTTTCCCAGAGAGGCACTGGTTCAGAAGATGAGGTCTGCCCTGCTTTCGAAGCATGCCCCTGGTCAGATCTGACTTGTAAAAACCTGGCCCAGACTTAAGTACAATTCTTTCTTAGGGCACCTTCATAAAAACTACAGACCAATTTCTTTAATAAATTCAAATTTAGAAATATTCTCCAAACTACTAGCTAATAGATTAAATAAAGTCCTCCCCTCACTGGTCCACCCGGACCAGGTGGGTTTTGTCCCTGGAAGACAGGCAGCAGACAATACCAGATGCATTATTGAGCCGGGGGCGTTCGCTGCCAAACATTCGCTGCCAAACATGCCCAGGACATACTTGAAAACGAGAGGTAACTCTCAATGTATTACTTCCTGGTAAAATATTTTATAAATAAATAAACTCGCGGTGCCATCGATGGTTCTGAGTCTTGATGCCAAAAAGGCATTTGACCGAATCGACTGGAACTACATGTCAAAAACGTTGCAGGCATTTGGAGTGGAAGGCCCTTTCCTTAGAGCCATCGAGGCATTATATACTACACCATCGGCAAAAGTATACTCTCAGGGATTCTCTTCTGAGGCTTTTCCTATACTGAACAGTACCAGGCAGGGATGTTCTTTATACCCCTGCTATTTTCCCTCTGTATTTAGCCTTTGGCCGCAAATATAAGAAACAACCCCAATATAGCGGGAGTGCAGGTGAAGGACCAGATGTACAAAACCGCTCTTTTTGCAGATGATGTGATCCTTACAATAACCAAACCTCTAACCGCTCCCCTACCTGTACTCCATTCTATCTTGTTTTAAGGATATTTCAGGTTTCAAAATAGCAACAAGTCTGAGGCACTAAGTATTAATTTGCCCAGAGACCAGGTTAAATTGATTGCTCTAAACTTTGACTTTAAGTGGCAGCCGAGGGCGATCAAATACTTAGGGATGTTTATAATAAGGGATTATGGCTCCCTCTACAGGGAAAATGACCCAAAGGTTCTGAGGGCTCTCAAGCTGAAATCGGGTCATGGTCTGGCCACGCTATCTCATGGATAGGCAGAATCCATAGCATAAAAATGAACATTTTGCCCCGCCTCTTGTACCTCTTCCAGACTCTGCCAATTCCTTTGGTCCTAAGGGATTTTAAGACTCTACAGTCTACTATAAACAAATTCATCTAGAAAAACAAAATACCAAGGATTGGTAAGAAAATGTTAAATATACCAAACAAGGCAGGGGGCCTGGGTCTCCCGTGCCTTATGTCCTACTACAAAGTGCCGAGTAAACATACAAACAAAAAGTTCCCTAATGCAGTGGTGCGTAAAGCGGGGGGCGCGAGACTCGCTGCGGGTGGCGCTGGGTTTATAGAGGCCCACGCGCTTCCCGAAAGCATTTCAATTAATGCCGGGGGAGCTGCAGAGCCTCTGTAAACCTTAACTTACCTTGATTCAGACGCTCCTGGTGACGTGTCGCCATGGCAACACGGCGTCATGACGCCAGGACGTTTGAATCAAGGTAAGAGGGGGGGCGGCGCGAGGAGAGGGGGAAGGTCAGCAGGGGGAAAAGATTATGCCCCCCTTCCTTAATGAATGCACTAATTGCAGTATTGGAATGTTAATTTGAACAAATGTAAAACCCTTTTAATAGTAAATAATCTAAAAGGGTTTTGTACAGAGGGGTATGATATCAATGTCCATAACCAATCCCTTAGACCACATAAATATTTGAGAGTATAGCATATATTGTAATGCTTATTGGATACCTCTTTCTTTTATGTATTATTTAGTCCATATGCTCAGTCCCAAATGAATATTTACCCAAATGGCTTCATTTTATTAGGAAATAAGTAATGGCTGATTTATTGATATCTTCATTACACCAGATTTCTGATGTTTATATTTATTTACTTAAACACAGGGAAGATTGATGCTATCTCCGTGCAAAAAGTCAATGAATAGTGAGAAAGCCACATTTGAACAGTATATGGTACATAAAACATAATATAAAAAAGGGTGCTAATTTGAGCATGCTTAGGAGAATGTGCCACAACTTAGCCTTTTAGTTGTGGGCCATGTGCTTTTGAAATAGTTGAGATGTTACTGGCATTCACAATTCAATATGCATCTTACACCACTATAATCCTGAGCAGTTCAGGATCCTGTTCCTGCATCATTAGAACAAGTGACAGATATCATATTCCCAACTGTTTGGAGATATTCATACCTGATAACCCTCTAGTTATGGGCACACTCAAAAAGTGTATTTATGCCTTTGAGGTGCGGTTCAGTGACCGCATCAAGTTACAGCCTCATATACAGCGTCTTAGCACTATTACTACGAATATTAAACTCTATTAACCACCCGGTTCTCATTCAATATATAGCATATGAATATTCATGTTACACAGCAGGTGAGTATAGTTCCTTTGGTAACAGACACATAGATATCAGAGTGTTTAATATTCAAACCATTGTTATCTGATCATTTGCATAGAGCAGCTCTACTTCCGACAATAATTGCCTAAACAAACTGCCACTTAATATTGCACGAGCGATTACTTAATCTTATGCGCAATATGTAAGCAGTTCTCTTTGTCAGTATTTTTGTTTGTCCTCTGTCCCCTGTCCCCATATAAAAAAAAAATTCTTACATAGAGTATGTATAATGACCAGTCATAGGTAATTTCTAAGATATTCACTTGATATGTACAGGGTAGTTAATATTTAGCTTCTGTTTCTTCTTAACTGACACCACCGTATAAGTCATCCAGCTGTTACTTAGTTCTTCACCTGTATATGATATAGTGGTATAGCGGTGAAGATTAGTGTATGCCTGTATCAGGTATTCAGGTACTAATGCCTGATATCCCTCTGTTTCAAGGCACATGAAAAACGTGTATTTACGCCTTGAGGCGCGGTTCAAAAGACCGCATCCAGTTATAGCCTCACACAAATGTTGTTAGTAATAATGGTATGTATTTGTATCTCTCAGTTAATTGTCAGCCTTTG
Source organism: Ascaphus truei (assembly GCF_040206685.1). NCBI lineage: Eukaryota > Metazoa > Chordata > Amphibia > Anura > Ascaphidae > Ascaphus > Ascaphus truei. The sequence goes on along the minus strand of NC_134484.1, from coordinate 193,764,171 downwards.
CTCTTAGCAATATTCTCATAACTGCTACATTCCAACCGTGTTCTGGAGAGTCAGCAGCGGCGGTATTTAGCTATCAGCCTGTTTAAAATACCAGCGGATACAAATGTAGCTACTCGCATGTAACCGTTATTCCGATGCATGCGTTTGTAGCAATTGTAGTGAATCGGCTTTTACTTTCAGCCGAGAGGTGTGGGATTACTACACCTCTCGGCTGAAAGTAAAAGATTTTTCGGTCTGGTTCTCCCCCTGGATCCCTGGCTATTCCTCTTAAACAAACCATGCCACCTTCTCACGAGACACGAGAATAAATTATTGGGCCCCATGTCCTCATCCGCAAGACGCGAATTAGCGGCAGTATGGAACCAATTAATTACCCCCCCCCCAACCTCCAAAGTTAAAAATAAAGGCTGGCAGATCTGCTGCATGGAAAAGCTGGTCAGTCTTAACAACGACACCTGCTCAGACTTTCAGAAGGTGTGGGTGCCATGGATCCTGGGTGCTAGACAACCAGGATTAGATACCCACTCAATTCTGTTGCTAAAATTGTTATATATACCGGCTGGGTGATTGAATGTTATAAGATGCTTTGTTCTGTAAAATTGTAACTGGACTTGTACCCCCCACCCCCTCTGTCTTTATTTTTTGTACACCCTTACTTCCCTTTATTTTTTCCCACTCCCCCCCCCCTAAAAAACTTCAATAAAATTTAAGTAAAAAAAAAATACTTTATTATCCTAGTCTAGAATATTAATGTAGTTGAAAACGTTTCTGAAGCTACCGTATACATTCATGTCTTCAGTAACGATGTCCTTCCTAAATTGATGCTTTTAGATGAACAATTGTTCTGATATTATCAAGCGGAAGTTGTTTGTGATATGAGTGCTATAAATTAAGGACTTCTGCCAAGACTTTCTGATGTGCTTTTTAACTCTGAAATACTTTTTTGAAATAATTAAGGTTCAATGTATCTCTTTTTCTAAACATTGGCCCACCTTCACTAAAGGGCATTAGCACGCCCTATCTCCCGTTCAAATGAATGGGAGTCCAACTGTGTTAAAGCTTAGCAACCTTTAGTGAATGTGGGCTATTGATAGCAGATAACAGCTACTTGACCCACCAGGTCTGCTTGTTTGCTTATCTGTTGGGAAACCTCAGAGCCAGTTAGACCAGAAGTGCGCAAATATTTTCCCTGCGCCCCCTGTTTGCTCTTTCCCCCCCCCCTCTGCTGGCACCCTCCCTTTTACGCAACGCGACATCACGTGACCCCGCGGCGTCAATGGTGGCGTGCCGTCAGAGACAAGGTAAGAGAACTTACAGAGGCCTTGGGGGAAGAGCGTGGGCCCTCTGTAAGTGTCGTGCACTCCTGAGTTAGAACATTGGCTTTCTCTCATATTTAGAACCCCTTTGTGTCTCACCCAATCGGATTTGTGCTCCTTAACTGTGTTAGTTTCCAAATCTCAACCACTTGTGTTGATTTTTTTTTTTTTTAAACAGCAGCAGCAGTATCATGCAACTTTAGAAACAGGCAGGTACATATAGTGAGCTAACACTTTAGAAACCAATGCACTACTCAACAGCTCGTGTAAAAGAAATGAGTAAGAAAAAACAAAAGTGGCATAACTTCATGTTCAGATAGATTATATTGTCTGATGTTTTTTTGTTTGCGTGCGTGTCATCAGTAAACGAGGAATAGGGCCGTGTACCTGGGCAGGAGACCACGTAGGTTCCCCATTACGACACAGAAAGTTATTCAGACCTCCTGAAGCTACCACCGCTTTTCATATCCAAGAAGTGACTAATGTCTCTGCAGACTCGCGGCTGCTGCCGTGCACCCTGGGAATTCTGCTGCCCTGATTCATTTCAAAATGTGACTGTTTGGTTTGGCAGGCGATGGTCTACCTTTGAAAATGAATGCTAATAAAATCAAGTGCTGTTTACCGAATGCAGTGTAAGCAACGGAGAACTGCATTTAGCATGTTTTTCCTGGCAGGTCCGTTTAACTGGAGGATGATCGGCAGGGACGAGCGTTAGGAAGGGGAAAATGGAAATGGTTTATGTTTCAGGAGTGAATGAATTGTATTTGTGGCAGAGGCAATCCGTAAGTTTCCTGCTACGTTGCGAGAATGTATGTTTGCTACTAATCGCCTTCTCAGACGTATGCATGCCAGGCCTCTTTTTCTTCTGGGAAGGTATTTAAATAACAGTAGCACAAACAATTCATTATAAAAACATTTTGTATTTTTTACAATCATTTTGAATATTTTGTGCTTTAGGAAGTGAAGTATAATGCAATATCGGCTTTCATATACACAGGGTAACCCTAAGGCCACGTCTATAGAAGGACAAGCAGCGCTGAGCCGTGCGGACGCTCCGCGCTGAGCCCGGGCATCCTCAATGAGGATGTCTTTAGAGGGGGCTCACGCGAGCGTCCGCAGGCGTGCTGAGGAGTTGGATTTTTCAGCCGACAGCCAAGCTGTTTTTCAGCGCGCTGTCGGCTGAAAACATCCAATCAGCGCGAAGCAGCGTCAACGTCACGGCGCCGTGACATTGACGTCGGTGCGTCGCGGGCGATTGGCCCAGCGACGTCACTGCCCCGCCTCCCTCGTCTCCCGATCGCGGACGCTGGCTCGCCTGCATGGGCATGAAATCACTAATGCTTGATCAGGTGAGCATCAGCATCCGTGCGGCTCAGCGCTGCTCCACGTTCTATGGACGCAGCCTAAAGCATTTAGTTATTTGCACCATTTTCCTACTGCCTGTTATTTTAAAGCACATTGGCTGCCAAATTTGCAACCGTTTTTCTACTAGAGTCCTTCATTTGTAAAGTCCTGGCTAGAACTCCGTTGAGTTAAAAGGTGCTACCAGTGGTTAATAAGCTACTGACTTTGGTGTGCTTCACTACTTCATGCGTTCTTACAGTACCTGCCTCTTCAACCTCCTCTCTCCTGTGTCTGGATGATGTTATGAATCAGGCAGGTAGTAAGTGGGGAAATCTTCAGGATCCTGGACCTCTCCCTCTTTATATATATTTGTTGTCTATAATGTGCTAACAAAACAGACATGGTGACACACCACACAGACATTAGTAAAGCTTTGGAAAAATATTTATTGGTGAGTGGCATGTAGGCATGTTATTATTTTGAGAACGAGCCAGACTGCTATTACATTTGGCACAAATGTACTTTATAAATAAATGCAACACATTGCAAAACAGCACCTAACGTTTACACCTCTGCAACTATTTGTATCTTCAGAATAAATTTAAAAAAATGCTGTTCTTTATTTATTGTTATTTATATGCAAACATGATCAGCACAAACTCTGTTCCACATTGACACATGACTTGTTAGCATATCTTACATTGCTTTTTAACCTTTTCTTTCAGGCCTACAATGCGCCATTGAATTAGCAGAGCAGATCTCGGCTTTTCCCCAGAAGTGCATGCGCGCTGACAGAGCCTCGGCCTACTACAGCACATTTGACGCCTCCAGCTTTGCAGATGCGATGCAGTATGAATTCAATTGCGGAGCTGAAGTTCTTGCTGAAGAATCTGTTGGGGGTGCCAAACGATTCAGTGCAGGAGAAGGGAGGCAAGGAAAGTTATAAGTGGGAGTTCTGAGGGAAACAAACATGTTTCAGATTGATGTGGGCTGGGAGGAGTATATACACATACAGTATATAGCTACACTAGTTCGGACCATGCTTTCACTGGCTCATGTACTGTACTATACGCCATTTGCTGAAGTGGATGTAAGAAGTCAAAATCTGACTGCACAAATCCAGATTAGTAGAATGTGTATTTGCTCTGTTTCGGGAAGAACATACTTCATTTAAATATCATTTAAAATAATAAATACAATTTAACACAGGCTGCACCCAAGTTAAGAAAAACTGTAATCTGAATGTTTTCATGTATATTTTCATTTGTTTTTAACATGATGGAATCTTTATTATTTAGAACTTTTCACTGCTATTTCACAATCAGGCAACTTGTGCCAACTATTGAAGTGAAACATCTTTGCTGGCACCTACAGAGTTTTGATGGGAAAAATCTCTTGGCTGGTAATGGAAATCTGTGACGGAAGTGACGTCATGGGTCGGAGATGGCTGCACGTGTGCAGAAGCAGCCGCTGTACTTCGCGCATGCACAGAAGCATCCGCGATACTCCGTGCATGTGCAAAAGCAACTCCGTACTACGCGCATGCGCAGAAGCGACCGTCTTACTCCACACATGCGCAGAAGCAGCCACTGTACTCCACGCATGTGTATCCGCCTGTTTCTTCTTGGCTTCCTGCAGACTTGCCTGCAGCTCTTGCAGCTGGTTCCACAGTGTGTGCGCTGCTCCAGGGAGACACATACTTTTTTTCTTTCTTTCTGTACTCTCCAGTGCTTCCTGCACTTCTAATTTTTCCTGTGTCAACTGTTTTTTTACTTTACAATGTTCTGTGTTGAGCGCGCAAATCTCTTGCTGAGAGTTTTCTAGCTCTGTGATGAAATTTTGATCATCATTCTGGGACTTCTCATAATACTGTTTGCAGTCCGCACTCGTTTTGTCCGACTCGCTCAGTTTTCCATTCATGGCGGTAATAGTAGCCTTTGTCATCTCAAGACTAGTCGTTATTCCCGTGACTATTGCGCCAGGCGCTCTCGGCTGTAGGACATCTCGGGTCTGGTATAGAGACAGCGCCATCAGCTGTACTAATAATGCAGTATTCTCTACCTGGGGTTTTGTAAATTGCTGCAACCCCTGCATTAATGCAGCAGCGCTTTCTGCTTGGCTACGCTGTAGAATAGTAGTATTCTCTGTCTGGGCCTGCTGTACTGTGTTTAGAAATTCCTCAATTTTTCACTATGTCCTCTGGAGGTGCTATTTCATCAACACTTCACACTTTCTCTGTGTATGCTGTAAGCACAACTGGTCATATACAATGTGACAGACTTCACTCCAGAGTTTTTCACTACAGCTGGGCAGCCATTTTAAATCCCCACATTTATTTTCAAACCCATAATTTCCACTACTCAGTGCCTTTTGGACTGCCTGCATTAAACGCCATCAATTGTGAGACGGCCGTCACATTGCGGGGTCTTGTGTCCCATATTAAGGCAGGAAACTCTGTATTTCTTTATACAGGGTTTTTTTTACAGGTGTTAAATAACACAATAATAGGCCCACCATCCCTCCTAAGGAAAAACTAATCATAAAAATAAAGCCTACTCCTATCAGGAGATTGTCTAAACACCAGCTCCCGCTCTGATTGTGTAGGGCCAACTAAATTGGTTCCCAGCTTTAAATAACTCACCCTGATTAGCAACACTATTAACAGTCCTTAGGCACCCAAATATACATTATTTATAATAATGTGTCTGTGTGTGTGTCTCTGTGTTTATCTGTGTGTGTGTGTGTGCACATCTCTGTGTGTGTGTGTGGGTGTGCGGCTACTGTGTGTGTGTCTGTGCGTCTCTGTGTGTGTGCGTGTCTCTGTGTGAGTGTCTGTGTGCTGCGGCTACTGCGCAGGCGTCTGTGTGTGTGTGCACCTGTGTGTCTGTGTTTGTGTGTGTGCACTGTGTCTGTGCCTGTGGTGCGTGTGCGCTGTGCCAGGGCCTACTGCACAGGTGCACATAGGATGCGGCGCCTAAATCGCAGGCACGCCCAGCATGCGGCACCTACTGTGCAGACGGACATGACAACGGTTCCTTTACATGCCCGAGCGTGGGAGGCCTCCGCATGCACGCCAGCTGCCATAACGGAATGTTTTGCCAGCAGTGACGTCACTTCCGGGACAGCACTTCCGTCAAGGCAATTTACTCCAAGGAAAAATTTTCATTTGGTATTTGCCAGCATAGAAGTTTCACTGTAATAATACCTTAAAGTCAAATAATCTTTAAGAATGATATGTGTATTCTCTATACCAAGTGTAACCTCTCCTGAATGATTACAAGCATGGTTAGTGTATGCTAGGCCCCAGCCTGGGTTGCTATGGGAATCCAGATGTCACACGGGTATTTAAGGAGAAGGGACTTTTGTAGGTTAGGTTCTAGGAAGACAAGAGGAGAGGAGCCTCGGGGAGAGTAGACACCCATGTACTTAAAGTAATAATATAAACCAGGCCCCCTACTTTATTATGTTCTAGACAAGGATAGTAACCTTGTTTATTATGATCCCTAGAGAAGACTAAGGGAGTCCAGTATACATTGCTAAGTGAGACGGCATGCGATAGAGGGCCTCAGTAACGAGGATTCCCGGATACTGGTGGATCGGTTCTAACCGCGGATCTGCATTGACATTCCTCTCAGGCTGAAGTGGAAGTGCCAGTTACCATACAGTAAAGGGCAAAGGTATTGGGTTACATATACAGGACCCGCTAGGAACCCCAATGGGCCTAGTATTACCAAGAATGAGGAGAGATGTCCCAAACGAATGAGGAGGGGGGCCCGGGTCTTTTCACATTGAAGAAACAAGTAACAGTGTGCAACTCTATTTGAGTGTTAAGAGTGGGCACTAATGGAAGAACCGTATTCATGTATGTCTGATATAAAATACAGTGCAGCGTTGTCAATATGTGACTGAACGGTTTTTGTGTTTGGGGACACTAATAAATGACAGTTGTGCTACAAAAGTTCTTGGCGCCTATTATTCTACAATCTTGCTACCTCATCACCAAGCTGCCCGAATCCAGCCCCTGAGTCGAGGTAACCCATGCAGATTTGCCATAACTGTATCTAACACACCAATGTAATGCAATTCCTAGAAGCTGGGCAGGGAGGGTTACACAAGAATGTATTAATTACTTTACATTTGGTTCCTTTTTTGATGTTAAGGAAAATAGTGTGTGTTCCTCCTTAAATATAGGTATTAAAAACAAAAGTTTAAGTTGAAATGTATTTGTTCCTGGTCTTGTTTTTCATAACTCTTAAGTCTTTCTCTTCACCTCAGATTTCTCTCACAGGTTTATTTGATACTATTAATCAAAGAATCCATAATGTATTTTACATATGATTCCAAAGCTTTGACGCATGGTCAGTGCTGCTATGCATAATGTTATGCCCAATATCAGATTCTGGAACATGTTAATTGAAATAGTTAATGAATGAGGCCATTGGAATTGAACTTTTTAGCATGATAGTGATTGATTGTACTGGAGAAAATACTAAAGCAAAGCTTTTCTCCTCTAATGTAACTGATATGAATGTTGGTCACAGCCATTATTAATCTGATTATGTCCATAGTCCATGTTTTTTCCCCCCTGTTATAAAAATGAATAACTCAATTAAAAAAGTAACAATTACAATGTACAATCCTGAAACCACCAAGCACAGAAATCAAAATCTATGTTTGATAGCAGATCTCTGACCAAAGAAAACATTTTAAGTAGATCAAAAACATATATTATTGGTTGCATTGGGTACAGAGATTCCACCAGGTATAAAGCACCGTTACTTGTCCTTATAGATTTGCCTGTCTCTTTGTCAGATATCTGAGTCAAGATTGACTGTTGATGTGCTGCTGCAGAAACCACTTAATGAGCTTACAATGTTTCACTGAAATATAATAAAGTGACTGTGATGGTAGGGGTAGATTTGGCTGCTTTAAATAAAGGTTAAGCCTGTCCATAATATGTATATATCTAGGGGATGTGTAGCCTGGTTCCACCAGGGGGCTAAGTAGCCTGCCAGTGACCTTCCCTGTTTGCATACCTAATGTCAGCATGGGGTATAAAGGTGTGGAGGGAGGCCCCTGTTAGTTAGTGCCAGCCAGGAGTTGCAGTGCCAGTTCCTGTGCTGGTTCCAGGCATGAGGCATGGTCAGTTCCAAGTCTAGTTCCTGTAGGCGCTGCGTGGGAACATTACGGGGAAAATCTCTTCACAGAGGTCCCGCGCCTAGGCCTGCAGGGTATTCCCCAGTTATCCCAGTGGTTGAGTGTATGTCTTTTATGTCTGTGACAGTTGTGGATATTATTTTCCAATAATTTCACTTTTATTAACTCTGTAGTTCTGTCTGGCGAGTTGATCCCTGGCAATGACCTGGGTCAGCTCGATGCAGCTACGAGGAAGAGGATGCCATAGGTGTGACCGCAGTGATCCAGCATCACCTGTTGTTCAGGGTCTCAAGTACAGATAGAAGAAAACACGAGGCGCTCTCTGATAAGTGCAGTGCAGAAATCACAGTGGAGAAATGGTGAAAATACAATCAAATGGTTGATGGTGGTGGAAAATATATATCAACAAAAGTATATAAATAAATTAAGTCAACAGGACAGCCGGGACAGGTGGCTGCTGGGGCCCCTGGCTCTCCCCATCTGCAGGCCTCTCCCTCACTCTGTCCCACGCCGAGCTTTCAACGCTGGCGCGCGACGGGCCTTTCTTACGTCAGCGCGCCGGAGGTAAGCTTGGCCCACCTTTCCGACGTGCGCCGGCATGAGAGGGAGGCCCGGCGTGCGATGATGTCGATGCTTGGCGTGGGACAAAGTGAGGGCCCAACTTGCAGTACCTGCCAGCCGGGTGCCCTGCAGACACCGGGCCTGGCCTGACCATCCATAAGGTAAGTGTTTATTTTATATTTATTGGGGTTGGGGGGTTTATTTTTATATGTATTGGGGGTGGGGGTATTTTATATATGTATTGGGAAGTGGGGGTATTTTATATATGTATTGGGAAGTGGGGGTATTTTTATATGTATTGGGGGTGGGGTGTATTTTTATATGTATTGGCGGGGTGTATTGGGGGTGGTGATGTATTTGTATTGGGGTGTAATATGTATTGGGGGTGGCAAGGTGGATGTATTTTTATTATGTTTTGGTTTGTAGGGGGTGCGTGTATTTTTATTATGTATTGGGGGTGGATGTATTTTTATTATGTATTGGGGGTGGATGTATTTTTATTATGTATTGGGTTGTAGGGGGTGCGTGTATTTTTATTATGTATTGGGGTGGATGTATTTTTATTATGTATTGGGGTGGATGTATTTTTATTATGTATTGGGGGTGGATGTATTTTTATTATGTATTGGGTTGTAGGGGGTGCGTGTATTTTTATTATGTATTGGGGTGGATGTATTTTTATTATGTATTGGGGGTGGATGTATTTTTATTATGTATTGGGTTGTAGGGGGTGCGTGTATTTTTATTATGTATTGGGGTGGATGTATTTTTATTATGTATTGGGGTGGATGTATTTTTATTATGTATTGGGGGTGGATGTATTTTTATTATGTATTGGGTTGTAGGGGGTGCGTGTATTTTTATTATGTATTGGGGTGGATGTATTTTTATTATGTATTGGGGGTGGATGTATTTTTATTATGTATTGGGGTGTAGGGGGTGCGTGTATTTTTATTATGTATTGGGGGTGGATGTATTTTTATTATGTATTGTGGGTGGATGTATTTTTATTATGTATTGGGGTGTAGGGGGTGCGTGTATTTTTATTATGTATTGGGGGTGGATGTATTTTTATTATGTATTGGGGTAAGTGTATTTTTATTATGCAGTGTGGGGTGGGTGTATTTTTATGTATTCGGGGTGGGGTTTTTTGGTATGTATTTTGAGGGGGGGGATTGAGTGAGAGTGGGGTAATTGATGGAAGGTGGGGGCAAATGAGGGGGGAGGGAGGGAGTGAGCAAAAGACAGAGTAAGGCTTGTTATATAGTACGCGCTGGTGTGCATGCTGTTCCACCCACTTTGGGATTCCTCAATTACGCCTAGTTTTAGCATTTTTTTAACCTCTAAACTTATAGCCTCTCTTTTGGCCTCTGGGATTCGGTACGGTTTAAGGTTAACTCGGACCCCCGGTTCAGAGACTAGGTCATGTTCAATTACGCTAGTTCTACCTGGCTGTGTAGAGAAGACTTCTTTGTTTCTTCTCACTAAATTCTGAACCTCTCGTTTCTGATGAACGGACAGGGTTTCAGCTATGCTAACCACTGGGTCAGTTTCTCGATTCTCTGACTGACGTGGGGGTACTAGGGTTAACAAGACCTCTCTATCTTTCCAGGGCTTAAGTAGGTTTATATGGTAAATTTGCTTAGGTTTCCTCCTACCTGGCTGTTTCACCTTATAATTTACTTCTCCCACTCTTTCCAAGACCTCATATGGCCCATGCCACTTAGCAAGGAATTTACTCTCTACGGTGGGAACCAGAACTAGCACCCTATCGCCTGGAAAAAAAATTCTGACCCTAGCATCCTTATTATATGTATTCCTCTGTGCTTCTTGAGCTTTTTCCATGTGTTCCCTCACTATAGGTAGGACTGCAGCTATGCGGTCCTGCATCTGGGCAACATGCTCTATTACACTTCTGTAAGGGGTAACCTCGTGTTCCCAAGTCTCTTTGGCTATATCTAGTAAGCCCCTTGGGTGTCGGCCATACAATAGTTCAAACGGGGAGAAGCCTGTGGATGATTGGGGAACTTTCCTAATGGAAAATAACAGGTATGGTAACAAACAATCCCAGTTTTTCCCATCCTTATCGACCGCCCGGCGTAACATGCTCTTTAAGGTTTTATTGAACCGTTCTACTAAACCATCTGTTTGTGGATGATAGACTGAGGTTCTGAGATGCTTGATTTTTAGGAGTTTACATAACTCTTTTGTTACTTGGGACATAAATGGTGTTCCCTGGTCAGATAAGATCTCTTTAGGAATTCCGACCCGGGAAAACAGAACTATTAACTCTTTTGCTATGTTTTTGGCAGAGGTGCTACTGCACCGACACACTTTATTCGAGCAAATACCCAGTATGTACCTGGCAGATACCTGGAATGCGCCGCTCCTCACCTCTGACAAGCCCCGTTGCGTTTGCCTTCCCAGCCTGGGTTCATGCCTGGCTGATGGGCGGCTGATCTGTTAAATGATAATGATTAGGATTTAATAGGCTGCAATGCTTCGCGTGTCTACCAGATGGCATAAATTCATGAATTGTAATGCAGTATATATATATATATACTGTGCAGTATTGCAGCCAGCGGGAATAAAATGCTTCAATCCCTGCCTGGAAAATAACCCAATATACTCGGGCAGAAAACAGTCACAAACCTCAATACACCCGGGTATACCCAAATTCGTGGGACTAGCCGAGCTCGAATAAAGTGTGTCGCCAGTGTACGTAGGGGAACTGCCTCCGGATATCGGGTGGCATAATCTAATATTACCAATATATGCTCATGTCCCCTAGCAGACTTTATTAGGGGTCCTACTAGATCCCTAGCAATCCGGTCAAATGGTACATCTATTTTGGGAAGGGGTACCAATGGGCTACGGTACGCTTTGAACGGGGCGGTGATCTGACATTCTGGGCACGAGGAGCAATAATTCATAATTTCTGCCAGAACCCCAGGCCAATAGAAGCTTCGGAGAACCTTTTCTTTTGTCTTTTCCACCCCTAGGTTTCCCCCCAATGGGTGACTATGTGCGAGGTGTAATACTACATTACGGAATGTCCGTGTGTCACGCTGTGCAGCCCATAGACCAGGCCAGTCCCCTGTACTGAGGTGGGATGTTGAATATACACACCGACAGCAGAGGGAGCGGGTCCGGGATGTGGTTGTAGCGTGGCCAGGCCTGGGTTAAGATTTAGAATAGTCGTTGTACTTGCCGAGTTCAGGAGTATAGAGAGTTCCGTAGTTTAAATCCGTTTCCGTGTCCAAGGGTCAGAGAGGTAAGAATCGTGATGGGTAAGCTGAAGTCGGGAGCCAGAGGGGTAAGTCAGACAAGCCGGTTCAAATCTGTAGGAGAAAAGACAAACAGGAGCACGACACAGACACATCCAGGCTACACAGGAAGCAAGGAGCTATGCAGAGCAAGGAAGTGAAGTCACAGCCGGATATTTAAAGCGACAGTGACCAATCCGAACGAGGGGCATGGCGGAGGCGTGTCGAGGAGCTGCTCGTGAATGGCTGAGAGACCAGGAAATAGTAGAGCCCAGCTGAGGGTCTGTAACACCAGTGCCAGAATCCAAGATGGCGACGGCAGAGTTCAAGGTATGCACTGGGCGGCGGCATGGGTAGCGACGGGGGGCAGGGGCAGCAGCCGCTGCAGTACTGGTAGTGGGTAAGGAGGGGTCACGCCGCAAGTGACGTGGCCCCCGATTCCTTACACCGTGGTACCAACAATTGTTTAGTTGTAACTGACTTCCTTTTATCAACCTGATATACTAGGTCATTCTCTACCTCGAAGTAGGGGTAGACAAGTGACCTATCTGGTTGGCCAGGAGTACTATTCTGGTCCCGTATATTCCCCCTTGCTACTGCTAATGTGGGGTCTTCCCACTGGGCCTTCTTAAAACTCCCAGTACTGACCTCTAGGTCAGCGAGGGTCTTATCCTGTTCTGGGGTGGTAAGTGCCTGTTCAACATCTTGATTTGGGGTATTCCCTACCAAGGTAGCCATGGGGAAGGGAATTTTACCGCACTCCTCCTTTTCCCCCTTCTTATTTGGGCCCTCGTCAACCTCTATTTCTGAAAAAGGGAAAGGATTTGTTTCTTCTGTTACTTCGTTATGGTCCGCTATTGAACTCTGGGCGCTATTCTGAGTGGAGGACCACATTTTTAGAAAATGGGGAAAGTCGGTCAATATTAACACATCATGTGCCAGTTTGGGTACAATACCCACTTTGAAATCTAATGAACCAAACTCTGTTTCAAAAAAAACATCAACAGTTGAATATTCATGATTATCCCCATGTATACAACAAATTGCCACGCTTTGTGAACTGTTTACCTGTTTCTTCTTAATGGGCAACAGGTATTTGGACACTAGTGTGACCATGCTCCCAGAGTCAAGAAGTGCCCGAACCCTCTTACCATTAACCTTTACAAATGCCCACAGATGGTTATTCAACGGGTCCTCTGGGCTAGGGCCCATACATTGGGACCACAGCGAATAAGGTTCAACGCTGTTGCATTGAATGGGTTCAGCATTTAGTGGGCAGACTTTCGCGGTGTGGCCCCTCTCATAACAATTTACACATTTAGGTACATAGTCTGTGTCCCACTTAGAGCCTTTTTCAGCTCCCCATGTTGGCTGTTGCCCTTAGTGTGCGAGCCACTGTTGCTGGTGCTGTGTGAAGGCGGTCGTCGCTCTTCAGCCCCCCTTAACCCTGGTACCCTTTTACCGTCTCTGGAAGAGTCCTGGAACCTTGGGTAGTGGGGTTGCTCCACGACTATGGGTTGTGGGTGCTCTTCTGCCGCATTGTACCTTTCTACGAGGGCCACAAGCTCGTCTGCATTGTGGGGGTCACTCTGACTGACCCAACGGCGTAGGGCAGAGGGAAGTTTCCTCAAGAATTGGTCCATGACCAACCGTTCCACGATGTGACTTGCTGAGTTGATCTCGGGTTGTAGCCACTTCCGAGCGAGGTGGATGAGGTCATACATCTGGCTTCGGGTGGCTTTATCCATCGTGAAGGACCAGGCGTGGAACCTTTGGGCACGAACAGCCGTGGTTACGCCAAGGCGGGCGAGGATCTCGAACTTCAATTTTGCATAGACGTTAGCTTCGGCTGGCTCTAGATCAAAGTAAGCCTTCTGGGATTCGCCGCTTAGGAAGGGTGCGATTAGACTGGCCCACTCAGCTTCTGGCCATCCCTCTCTCTGTGCCGTGCGTTCAAACGTGAGAAGATAGGTTTCCACATCATCCGAGGGCCCCATCTTCTGGAGGTAGTGGCTTGCCCTGATCATTTTCGGAACTGGGGCTGCCTCTGCCAGTGGAAGGTTACTGATAGTCCCCCTCAGGATCTCGAGTTCCTGCTGTAAGCCCTGGGCGAACCGTTGTTGCTCCTCTCTCAGCAAGCGTTTTGTCTCTTGCTGATTTGCATTCGCCTGTTGCTGGTTTGCATTAGTCTCTTGCTGGTTTATTAACAGCTGTTGCTGGTTTGCATTAGTCTCTTGCTGGGCTATTAACAGCTGTTGCTGGGTTTCATTCGCCTGTTGCAGGGCTGCATTAATCTTTTGCTGGGCTTCATTCGCGTCTTTCTGGACAGCGACATTGCGTACCAGCGCACTCACCACGTCTTCCATCTTGTTTGGAGAGAAAAAAAACTTTTTTTTTTCCTTGTTAAAGTTTTTTAACCCGCAGACCTTTTAGTATTCTGCCCGCATTCTCCACCATATGTGACAAACCGCTTACTCCGGGGCTCCGCCGTTTGTCCGGGACTGTTAGAACACGGTCTTTTAGGGTAGGTTAAATGATGAGGCGTCACGTACTGTTCCTTTAAACAGGCTATGCCTGGTTTATTCAGTCCCAGGCACTGAGACTGCCACAGTTCATAAAAGAAAACACATCAAAACAATAAAGCTGCTCACCTGAGCGATAACTTAACTTAGATTTTCCCTAACTCAGGGTGGAAGTGGCTTTTCCACTTTCAACAACAAAACAAGGTACTTTTCAGTTTTAGACAAAAAGGAACATAAACATTTAACCTGTTTGGGGAGAGGCTTTTTTCCCTCTCTGCTTCCAGCAGCCTTCCTGTCTCCAGGCTCTTGGGGAGAGGGGAGAGGAAACAGGAAATCAGTGTTACATACCTGATTTCTAATTAGCATGACAGTTGACAGAAATCAGGCAGCAGACAAACTCTGGTATGGATCTCTCATCCCTCAGTTCCAGCGCTTGCCAAACTGTGGGATGGAGTGCATGTATTATAAGGCTGCACTCCCAGGCCAAACAGGATAGAAACTGTTCAGTATCCTGGGAGCCCTATATACCATCCCCTGGTTTCTGTCACACTATGGACAACTAAATATCAGTTGGTGGTACCTAGTATGTACCAGGCACAGTTGCTACACTAAGCGCATGCGATTCAGCCAGCGGGACATCAGGGGGTTACTCATATGAGAGCCAGGCTGACAGAGTTTCTACTGGCTGGGATATCGCGGGAGTCATCAGCGTTCTGACGCACCTGTGATACCTGCCAGCGAGTGGGGCGGCAAGTCGATCGGGAGAAGGTCCTCCTGTGGCCTCTACCGGTGATAAGGGAACCCTTCCAGCAGGTGGCGGTAGACATCATCGGGCCCCTGATCCCCAGTAGGTTAGGGAAAAGGTATATTTTAACAGTTGTTGCCTTTGCGACCAGGTACCCAGAGGTGGTGGCTCTTTCCTCCATTGAGACCAGGAATATAGCGGAGGCACCATAATTTTACTAGGGTAGATTTCCCTATTGAGTTACTGACTGACTACAGAACACAGTGTTCTTGTTGGAGCATGTGAGCTTTATGGGCTCACTGCTCATATATGTATTTTAAATTAAATTGTGTTTCACTATATCCCTCTTCTTTTCTGTTTATGGTCCGGGAGAGTTCCTGCCTAATATCTGCTCCAGATCAGAAATCTGGAAATGCCTGAATTACAGATGCAGCGGCCATTATTTGAACACTTCACGTGTTGTATACCTCGGAATAACCATGTCATGGCGTGTGATTTCTTCGAACCGTACCGCCTTTAGACGCGAGTGCAGAAAATGGCATTTTAGTGTTCTGGTTTTTAAACACCTGAAATTGACACAGTAGCACAGTACTGTACACATTACAATTCATTCATTTCATTGCAAACAATCCATAAAATGCAAACAAAGCAACCGCGATAAACGCGCGTGCCTGGGGCGATTGTCCGTGTTAATGCCGCGTGGAATACAGCAGGGCACACGAAAACGGCGTCATGATTTGTTCGAATAACGGCCGCTGCGTCTGTACCTTTTTACCATGTGAGTGGGCACTCACCTTTTGAATAACACTATTTCTGTGTTTTACACATTTGCACTATGCTTTCTTTTTTTCCTTTTTTTACATGCCTGAGGGGAGTTTGCGCTCTGGAGTGTTTTTGTTACGTCTTTCGTAGGGTAACACCCTTCAACCAGCTGCATCTCCCTAGATGGTGATATAAATTTTGCATTATTTAATTAAATTTAGGCGGTTTGGGTTTGCGATTCTTTGCACTCATCAAAGAAAGGGAATGAAATTTAAATGAATGGGATTGTGTTGGGGTTTGAGAAATATGTTGCAGTTTATTTGCTCCACCTTTCCCCTGATTTTGCAGCCGGTGCACTTTAAGGCTGCGCTTATAGTGCCGGCAACAGCGACACAACGTTGCGGCAAAACAAATGCATTGCCGCCGTCACATGCGCTTATAGTAAGCGGGACGCGACGGAGAGACGGTTTGGTCGCGATCGCTGGAAGTCATCTCAATTAGATTTTTCCAGCGACCGTAGCCTGACCATCACGTCGCTGTCACTATAAGTGTAGCCTAATACATATCACTTCTCCACCAGTGCTAAGATAGGGCCTTCTATGACACCTTGCCCTCACCCCCTGACTTTATGTTGCTGGCGTAGCCAGTGTTCATTTGAAATTTCCTTAGGATTGGTAACCCCCGCATTAATTTACACTGGTGTCTGGGTTGTGGGGTTTCGTAATAAGAGAATTCCACCAGCGAACCCCTTAGTTGAAATCCTCCAAGAAGGAGGGATTGTGGTTTCCAGTTTCCTATAACTGAATGGACAATGTTACGCAGGAAGTTTTATGGTGGTAATTCTCGTTATCAAAATCTATTGTTTATTTGGCTACATTAGCATTGTACACATATTTAGTGCATTTTAAATATTGGCTATTTTGGATCAATAAAATGCTGGCCTGATCACCAGGTTGCTAAAATGATGTGAAATGTTCTAGTTCTCTGTTCCCTGTTTGCAGCATAGATATCCTGCACTCATTTCCAGTTCACCACAAGATGTCCTCCCTGGGATGATTACATGAGACCATCTGGCGCTGCATGGCATCTTATAGTAATGACAGAGAAAGGGAAGTTTGAGTAAAACCAAACATTACCACAGTGTTTTGGATCAGATATGCATGTTAAAAGTCAGTAGCAGATTTGTTTTATATTAATCTCCTTTAATTGCTTACTTTTTAAGTTAACCTAAACAAAGATCTTCCGTGCTCAACTAGAATAAACCATACTTTTGGAAACATGCTTAACTAAGGATCTGCACTGTAAAATTTCACTCATCCCCACTTAAAACATAAATATTCCATCCTCTATACTAATCTCCGATATATACAGCACTGAAATGTAGGGCTATCTCTACATTTACTTGATTTGTCCAGTGGTTTTCAGATAAAGCAAATGACCAAGAAAACCCTTCCTCTCCCATACATGACCCCTGCGATAATGAGTAGTTGTAACCCATATCACCAACTGAGTAGCCCCGATGCACTGAATGCAATTCTGTTGTTTTGTTATATGTATAGAACGGTTTAAGTACATAGATCTACTTAGTACATTACATATGCTCTCATGCATAATTTGCTCTTTGAAAGCAGAATTGATGTTGTAATTTGTTTGTTCTCTAACAAAAGTACATTTTCTTTGTTATGATGCAGAGTACCAGTACTCCACCTCTTCGGGGTACAGGGCTCTGCTGTTCTTCCATGTGCGTAGATATGGAAGCTATTTCTGTATTTAATAGCTGCTATTAAGGTTTAGTTTTGCCTTCCTCATTTCAGGGGCCCACAAGCAGAAACTGATGGACGCTAGTTTGTTCACTCCTCACACTCGCTAACCACTCAAATGAGCTTTGAATTATGAGTAGACTGTTCTCCAAAACATGGATGAGGTATCTACATATACTCTCATGTTAGATTATCCACTAACGTCACTTATTACACTGTGACAAATTATCTCTTCCACGATATATGTTGAGAAGATATCACTGGACTCCCAAACTGTGATCACCACCAGAGGCGCATTTCAAACAAGGCTGACTAGACCAGGGGTGCACAAAGTGGAGGGCACAAGATTTTTCTGGGGGGGCGCAGCGGCTCCAGAAGCCCCGCGCTCTTCCCCACGGCATTTAAATTAAATGCCGGGGGATCGCGTGAGGCCTCTGCAGTGTCTCCTACCTTGTCTTCGGCGATGCATCGCCATGGCAACACAGTGTCAAATATCGCAGCGGGGTCATGTGATGTGACACGTCGCCATGGCAATGCGCGTTAAATGCCGTCGCGGTTCACATGACCCCACGCGTCATTTGACACCGGTTTTTAGGTAGGGGGCGTGAGCACGGGCTGGCAGGCACAGAGGGCACAGCGCACAAACTTTGCGCACCCCTGGACTAGACTATAGCCTAGAGCTGCAATTTTTTTTTGGGTGGGGGCGGCAATTTCTGTGTGTTTTTGTGGGTGTGTTGAGAGAGGGTACTACCTTCTCCGGAGTGACCCCCTTCCGGCAGCGTCACGTTGTCATGGCGACCCAACATCATATGACACGCAACGTCACATGAAAACGCATTGCCATGATACCGCTACGCTGTGGAGGAGGGCCGCTACCGAGCGTATGGGCGACAAAAAGGTAAATCTGCCACTGATCACCACCACAGCAGAGCACCTCCGGTGTACATGATAAAGTTGCTGAATGGAATGACAACTGTATGACAATATCTCCAACCTTTCAAGGTAGACTAGCTAGAGGCTAGTTTATCATGATACTGTGGCATGTCCCCAGTGGTTATATTCTTATCCAGTTTATTCCTGATTCCCCGAAAAGCCAGAAGACCATTAGAAGATAAAGTTGTTGACTGCAATACAATTTAAAAGAAAAACACATTCTAACACCTCCTCTTAAAATTCAACTTTATTTAGTAGTTCTACAAATGTAGGTTTTAAATTTCAGTGCCAAGTATAATAATATAGGTTACTGCATATGCAGTAGGATTCATGTAGCTTGTTTTAGTAGTCAGGGGCTTATACTTTAGAAGATAACACTGCAACAATTTCAAAGTTGTATTGATCAAATGTTATATTATAAATAGGGATCCCAGCTTAGTTTTTAACTGAAAAACAGCACCTGTCCATAATCTTGAATTTCAAGTTAAAACCAATAAAAAACGAAAATGAAGCAGCATGCCCTATGAGTTCCACCTCTTGCAGAAGCCCAGCCACAGGAAGGGACAAAGGCAACACATGGTTAGTATGAAAACTAAAAATAAGATCACCCATAAATTCAAATTTCGGTCATTTTGTTTCAGTGTTAACACTGATAAAAATAGATTTTTTAAAAATAAAAATAAAATAATTAGTTTAAAAAAGCAAGATAAACATCGAAAACCGAAATCCCTAATAAAGCAGTTTTTAGAAAATAATTTTTGTAGGAGTCCTCGCAAAAAGGGTTTTTATAAAATTATAATGCATAAAATGGAAAACGACATAATTTAAATAGGCAAATGTAATTATGATGGAAAGGAGACTTCTATACAATATATACCGAGTAAATTGAATGATGTGCACACACATGTATTGGACTTTGGGGCATCATTCATAAACCCAATGGTATCGACTGTAATGTTAATGGCACTAACCCCATTTAGTAAATACAGGCAAAGTCTTCAAAGGGTTAGTTATCAGAGAATCAGTCACAAATAAATCATTCTGCATTTCCCTTCCTGCATCCAGAAACTGCATTGTAAGTCCCGGCATAGTAGTTTACTTGCTTTGAATAAGTGTTTAGATCTAAAAGGGCTTAGGAGTTATTGATAGGGGCTATTTATCAACGTTTCCTGCCTACATAGCTGATGCTACACGTAAAGAAAACCCGCACAGCTAGTGTTAACCACAGTGAGGTGCTGACTGGATGGAGACGTGATTGTATCATATGGGAGAAACAGAACCCAGTCTTTCAGCACTCAATCACATCACAACAAATGTATAATTGTAAATTTAAAATACTTTATTAATAACCATGAATAAAAAATAGGGTGTTAAAACGTAATTAAATAGTATATTTGAACAGCACGTGACTGTGGCCTTGGTAACCAACCTAAGTCTAGGTGGATAGATGTAATAAGATCCCTAATAGATACTCGGGATCAGATGCTATAAGTTATAGCTACCTAAGGTATAGGAAAGGAGCCTAAGCGAGCCCATCAAAAGGACAGTCTCAATGTGAGTGTATCTAGGCGTGTAGTGCGCACTAAATGGATACACTAATGATGTATATTCTGTGGCATATAATGCGATAGGTTAGACCTATATGATATCTGCCCCTGATTGAGGTTGCACTGGTTGCTGCATAAATTCACCAGCGCTGTCAGAGCTAAGTCTATAGTAAAGACATATATTGTCCACACTATAAAATTAAGTGCAGACTAATAGGCAGACACTCAGGTAAGGTATATAATTGTCGGCATAGCTAAGGCATCTAATGAAATTACCAGAACACCTATACTGGGAACAGATGTTTGATGTAAGAACACCATGGATGGCACTGGTAATACACTGGTGTATGTGGAGGTATTGTAAACCAAATAGGCACACCCTCACTACTGTCAGTAAGGTATCGGTAATATCTGTTAATTAAAGGCTGTTCGTGCATTACACCTAGCAGCCCGTGCGGAATGTTGTCTTAGGGGCCGCATGTAAACACTCTGCGCACATAGGTGATCACCATTGACATAACAGGGTGATATAGTGCCCAAAAGGAGGAGGCTAGTGTAGAAGCAAACTCCACAGTGTTTGCAGTGGTACATCTGATGTCAGCGCTGACTAGCAGGGCTATTATATGCACATAACAGCTAGAATATACTGAGAAGCTACTCAGCAGGTAACAGATAGATGCGCTTTGGAATTGCCAACAATTGCAACTGATATTTGAGTCGGGTACACAGGGGGTTAATAATAGGATAAGGTCAGTATGGCCCCAAAACACCCCACCCCCCCCCCTCTCAGAATATAGAGCAGTTATATGCCCAATGTAAAATGGTGGGGAGCCGGTCTAACTGTTGATCGCATAGTCCCCTATATCAGCGCTGATATGCTCGAGGACCTGCCTGTCTATCAGGTGAGTGACTCAGTGACCCCTTTGGGCTGGAGGATCCCGCGATAGGGTTGTAAGGCGCGATCCAGGGTAAACATACACACCGGGTGACGCTAAGGTAAGGTAGCGCGGATCAATATCCATATACTGTTACATTTAAATAAACAAGCTTCCCGCGTGTGCAGGAGGTGAATGGTCAAAGGGTTATTTATCAGAGAATCAGTCGCAAATAAATCATTCTGCATTTCCCTTCCTGCACCCAGAAACTGCATTGTAAGTCCTGGCACAGTAGTTTACTTGCTCTGAATAAGTGTCTAAAAGGGCTTAGGAGTTATTGATAGGGGCTATTTATCAACGTTTCCTGCCTACATAGCTGATGCAACACAAATAACATTACTAGCTTTATCATGGAAATAAGACAACATTATTCTCGCTGGGGTGTTCCCATTCATAAATCAGGTGCTGTTTTGGTACCAGCGGGAGACTGGTCAACGACTCCCGGTTGTGGTTTCATGTGGGTGCAGTATGAAGAGTGTCCAGTAGGTGGCTGTCACAGACTCCCACGCTCCCAGCTTCATAAATCCCTGTTGAGGAGAAGTGAAGTCAGTAAGTGCGATGGAAGGAAGAGCAAGACACAGAAACCCCTATGAAGTTTCCTCTTTGCACTGCAAAGCCTATGTGATACTGACCAGAAGAAGAGAGTCTGTGTGGTGGTGGTGATGATGATGATGATGATAATGATGATGATGATGAGGGCTCACTCCTAAGGCTGCATCATCCAACCCTGCCCTCACACCGCGGCCAGTGCCTTGGGCTGTGTGTTGTCACACATGACTGTGTTGCTAGGCTGAGATGATGAGTGTTTTGGGCAAGAGATAGACCTGTCATACCCAAATCCGAACCAAGATACAACAGTCACAGCTGTGGAGCAGAGTGAATGGCTGCCAGGCACCCCCAGCGCATCTGAGCAAAGAAAACAAGAGACAGGTGAACTCTATCACTTTTTGTTCTGTACATTTGTTCATTACTTCCAGCGGTTTCTGCATCATTCAGGAGTCAGGACAACCAGTTGATTATATTTTTTGGAGACATGCAGGATCAGGAGGGCACCTCCAGCCCCTGGAAGCAACAGTGAAGCAGACCCAGGGAGCAGGAGTGGGACGTGTCTGGGTGCAGGTTGCACGTGTGTTTTCTGGCAGGGAGCATGCAGAGGGCAGCTTTGCCTCTTTTGGGGTTGCTTTGGGTCTCCTGCTCCCTGCTGCTGCCCCTGGCCCAGGGGACATTGGTGGACAGCAGCAAGAGGTCCAGCATGGACAGCGGCTTCCTGTACCGGCGGCTGAAGAGCCACGAGAAGAGGGAGATGCAGAAGGAGATCCTGTCCATCCTGGGGTTGCCCCGCAGACCCAGACCAGCGCATGGGCTCAACCCCACCCAGCAGCACCAGCTGCAGCCCGGGAAGCTCAACTCCGCTCCCCTCTTCATGCTGGACCTGTACAATGCCATGTCCGGGCAGGAGCAGGGAGGGGACGCCAAGGGCTGGTCACACCGGTCAGCGGCACACAGCCACCAGCTGCAGGTCAAGAGCGCCCTGAGCAGCGCCAAGGACAGCGCCTTCCTCAGTGATGCGGACATGGTCATGAGCTTTGTCAACCTGGGTGAGTGCTGCCGGGGCTGCGGTTTCTGTCTTATTGCTGTGCTCTGAGAGGCAATATTCACTATTGATTTCTCCCCCCCCCCCCCACCCCCCCCGCTAGAGCAGTGTTTCCCCCATCTAATTTCCCCAATAAGGAGTCTCTATGATGGTCCGATTGCGAAGGCACCCCCATTAGTTTATCAATTGTTGAAGTACAACTGGGTTAGAAACTTACATTGCTGCTAAGGGGTCTATGCATCCAGGCAAATGCGGGGCAATTCTGGGCCAAAAAAACAAACAGCGCTATATCAAAGACAAAAATCCTATTGATTTCAATTGTATTTATTTGATACATATGATGCAGATGTACTGTATTGTGCAGCACTGTGCCTGAGATACACTCATGCCCATACATCCTGGCTCGCAAACATGGTGCAAGACTCCTATGGGAACAGGTGAGAGGCAAGAGTGGGTCATTGGTCTGGTTGCAAAAGTGATGTCACACCGGTACCACAACAGCATGAAGAATCCATGTGTAAGAAGGCATGCGTTTATCCCCTCTAGTGCTATTTTTTTTTCACCAGTTTGGATGCTGAGAGACTTTGATCAACAACCCTCCACCCCACGCCCCTACCCCCCTCTACCCCCCCCCCCACCAAATGTCTAAAATATCTGATGTAACACATGTCTCTTTTAGTTTACACAGTCCTCACACCTGCTACTGTATGTAATGCATTTCCATCCAGCACCGAAGGGGTTAATATGGTTGAAATTTTGTGTGTGTGTGTGTGTGTGTGTGTGTGTGTGTGTGTGTGTGTGTGTGTGTGTGTGTGTGTGTGTGAAAATAAAGTCACAGTGCCAGATAAGTGCGCAAAGAGCTCACACTCTACAGTCTCGCATGGCATGCTATGTATTTCAGTGGGATCTTTTCCTGGAGCACCTGTGAGGTGGTGAACCTGCTTTATTTCTTTGCACCTGGAAGACTGATCAATTAGGCTAATGATAAATTTGTGTGCAGGTCTGAGTGATTTGGGGGGGGGGAGGGAAGAGTGTTATTATTATTATTGTTGTTATTATTATTCATATAACTGTAATAGGGGTTGACATTATGATGTATCATCGCAATACAGTAAATATATGGATATATCACAATACTATGAGGCTGTAAGCTCAGGCTTTCCTTTCTGTCTGTGTTTGCTTTGATTTCTGGTGCTTTTTATGGTTGTACATTATCACTGCCTCGTGTCTGCAATGATCACAGAGCAGCATGCAGTATGTCAGGGCTCTTCAGCTTGTTTATTAGGGGGCTCAGAATGGAAAATAACTACAGCTGGGAGGGCTGGATTTAGTCATAGTTTGTATAGTCACTATTTCTTACTGGGGAAAGTGCCTGTCACTGGTGGTGGTGGGGGGGAGGGAGTGGTATCAGCAAATGGGGAGTGCTTTGGTACTGTAGGCATGAAGGATGTGGAGGGAGCAGTGAGAAAGGATGAGTGTGGGACATCATAGGGGAATACAGTGTGTCATTATAGGGCAGTGCTGTGTGTGTCATCATAGGGGAGTGCAGTGTGTGTCATAGGGGAGTGCAGTGTGTGCCATTTTAGGGAACTGCAGTGTGTGTCATAGGGGAGTGCAGTGTGTGTCATTATAGCGGAGTGCTGTGTGTGTCATTATAGCAGAGTGCAGTGTGTGTCATTATAGCGGAGTTTAGTGTGTGTCATTATAGGGGAGTGCAGTGTGTGTCATTATAGCAGAGTGCAGTGTGTGTCATTATAGCAGAGTGCAGTGTGTGTCATTATAGCAGAGTGCAGTGTGTGTCATTATAGCAGAGTGCAGTGTGTGTCATTATAGCAGAGTGCAGTGTGTGCCATTATAGGGGAGTGCAGTGTTTGTCATTATAGGGGAGCGCAGTGTGTGCCATTATAGTGGAGTGGTCAGTGGAAGACATTGAAGAGCAGAGGGTGGGATATGTGAGGCATAGGAAGGATGGGGAGGGATGTAGTGGGAAGCATCATGGGAGTGGGAAGTACCAGATACAGTATCTTCTGCCACCTATGCACCTATCTTCATCCCTAATCTATATGGACCTTGATCAGTCGTTTCCTGCTGGAGAACTGCTTATAATTTCCCCACTTCTCTACTCTGCTTCAGATTAGGTACAAAGCAGAGGACAGGGGGGAGTAGAGAAGGTTTAAATAGCACCATGGCAGGAAGCAGCTGATCAAAGGGGGCAGATAAGAGCTTCAATGCATGGCTCAAGTGCTCCTTGCGATATGTAATTATGGGTCAAGAGAGGGGCAGAAGTGGAGAGTGGCCAGATGAAGAGCCTTTCTGCATAACATGGTGCTACAGTATATATAAATACATTGATCAAATGAACAGGACCAGAGACCTACATCATGTTTTGTTAATACTTCTACCTGTGATAACACCATATATTTAAAGCATTAACACCTCCTCCCTGTCTTCCCCTCAAATAGTATTATTTTTTTTTTAACTTATATTAATGTACACATGTAGGTACTATATATATTTTTTTCAACTGATTTTTTTATTCACAGTTTTAAATGGGGTACAAAAAGAAAACGGGAACAGATTGGGAATGCATTACATAAAAGTGACAGCAGTAGTTTAGATGTTTTTCTAGGGAGCAAGCGGGGAGAGGTCTGCGGACCGTGAGCAAACCCCATCCTCTTCTTTGTGTCATGTTACAGCATAGCTAAATATGGGTCTCGTCCCAGCTCACCTTCCTTCTCCAGCCAAGGTTCCCAGACACGGGCAAATTGGTATTCTTCCTCTCCTAAGACCAGGGTGATCCGTTCTAGTTTTATGATATTCCAGAACCAGCCTTTGATGGCCGTCAGCTCAGGGCAAGTCTGTTTTTTTTTCCAGCTTCCAGCACCCAGTAGCTAAGATTCGATGCATCATTCATTTGTAAGAGTGCTTGGGCATTTTAGGGGGAGGTCTTCCCAATAAGGCTAGCCATGGGTTTGGGATCACCGTTATTCCTTTCATAGAATGAATCCGTTCAAATAGCTGTCGTCATAAGGGAGCTACTATAGGACAAAACCACCCCACACGGGGAAGAGAGCCGCTATGTCCGCAGCCTCGGAAACACAAGGGAGATATATTGACATTCATTGCATGTAACCGCTCAAGCGTGAGATACCATCAAAATAACTACTTGAATAAGTTTTCTTTTTTGTTTGTACATACAGTATAGAGCTGGCTGCCTCCCCTTCGCATATATCTGTCCACTCCTCAATGTCCAGGACCTCACCCAACTCCGACTAGCACTTCAGCATATACATACGTTTCTGATTATAGTTAATATCTAGTAGCACTTGATAAATAATTGATATTAAACTTTTACTGGGAGTCAAAAATCTCCTCAAAATAAGTGGTGGTAGCCAGGCTAGCCTCTGAGTGGATTGACATGATAAAATGTTTTAATTATAGTTAACTGAATATTTATTTTGGTCGCAGACCTCTATTTTCCCCTCCCCCAGGTCCAAAACTACCCCCAACAGGCAGCGCCGTTTTAAGACCTTCGTAGGCCCTAGGCACTTTTATTTCTAGAGGCCTGTGCGTCCGATATTTTTGCTAATTTTTATGCTAATTTCATCATTTGCTTGTTTCTTTCGATACTAGCGATATTTGGCATTGATACTTTTATTTCGATATTTAAAGGTATCGATACTTCGAAGGCATTTTAAATTAAAATGTGCTGTTTTCACTTATTTTGTGATTTTTTTTGGTTAGGTATTTTTTCAAGTGAAATATTGTAGGCCCTAAATGGTTTGTTGGCTTACTCCCCCCCCCCCCCCCCCGCGCCCCCCTCGGCCATATCTTGTTCACCCTGCTCCTTTAATTTGTCCTGGGCACCAAGATTTCTGTTGGCAGACCTGAGCATGAGTGGGAAGTGAAGAAATGGAAGAAGACAACACACTTTTAATATCTCTGTACAAGCCATACATGAAAATAAAGCACTCATATCAGAATCTATTGCAATGCTTTTGTGTGTTTGAAATCTAAAACAACCGTTTACATTTGAGGCCTCTTGAATTTAACATGCTGCATGGTAACATTTAAAAAAAAAACTAAATATTGGTTCCTCTACCCAGAGGAGCGCACTTCCCCACCATAATATGCTCCTTCCATCCAAAAGATCTCATTAACAACCCAAGAAGTATTTTTATTGTGGAGAAAGAACCTATGGTATAATATGCACACAAAATAATGGCAATAGTTTGTGATGTTTCATTAAGAAATATGAACTATGGGAGATATTCTGTTTCATTCAGCAATATTGTACAGCACCTCATTCCTATTTTCATCAATGGGCCGTGGGAACATGAGCAATTGCTTTTATATTTAACTCATATTATTTTATATAGAAATAAATCTGCCACAAATGAATCATGTACATATCTATCCTTGCTAGGATAGTCATAAAAATATAAAATATAAACTGTACATTGCAGACAGCATAATAGTTTACTGATTTTTAATCATCTCCAGTTGTATCACTTATATCTACGTTCCTCTGGCTTTTTTTCTGTGTTGTAATGATATATAGTACTGTATATTATTTTTCCATTAACATGGAAAGTAACATACAGTGCACAGCACAGGCAACATTTGTATAGAAAGGTATGTAATATATTCCAGTGAGATAACATGTGATAATACCATTAATGCAACGTGCCTTTTTCATAGTAATTCTGAAAAACAGTGGTTTTTATTCATTAAAATGTGATAGTACCAAACGTAATATCCTAACTGGAAATACTTAGTATTGCATATACGTGTATTTTGTATACGCTATATCTTGCTACAGTATATCATACATTTAAACTATATCTTCCTACATCATACACAATGTATACAGTATGATTTGCACTGCCCCTAGCAGTATCTGCTGTTACCAGTGTTGTTTTGAGGAACCCCTGGTGACCTACAGTATGTAACCCCAGGTAATATCACAAAGCCCAATTATATTTATTGTGATCATATTTTTATTTGGCACCATTATACAGTATGCAATATTGTAAAATGATATGGAAGCACAGTAGGGTACAAATAACAGAAGTAGATGCAGTACTGGGTGTCTAGATGCCCAAGGTGTGGGATATTCCAATGTCAAGTTATTGCATATGCTGTAAATCCGTGGTTTTCATTAAGTATGGGCAGGTTCACAGGTTCAAAAATGTCAATTAAAGTTTGTTCGGAAATCCGAGTCCTACTTCAGAGCGAACTTTTGAATTCAAATTAATATTTGAACCAAATCCAGAAGAAGGCTCATCGCCAGATTTATTTATTATTAGTATTATTGTTTGTTAAGGAACCAGGCAAATAGAAAAAAAGCATGCAAACATTTTGATAAAGTTAAAAAATATTTTCCTTCTTATTTTGATTATTTCCCCATATTTTTGAAAAAAAAAATCCAATTCCTAAACCAAATCGGGTCCAGCAAAAACCAAAAACACAAGGAGGTTTTGGAAGCAAAACACAAGCAAAGTGCCCGCCTTAGTTTTCATCCAGTGTCCTGTGGAATCTTGGGGTTCTGCTGGAGATAAGAGCAGATATTTTATGCCTCACGACAAAAATAGCTTTCTCTACATTCTATAATGTATGAGATAAGAACGGTTATTACAGTAGATGTCATACTGTAATGTTCTAAATTATATGTACTATGGGAAAATATAAGCCCATCTACATTAATAGTACTCTCACAAATAAGTAAGATGGGGTGTTTAAATATGTCTTAAGGACAAAGGCCTCTTAGTGGGGGCCTAAATAGCCACATTGGCAATCAATGGTAAACTTGAATAAAAAAAATGTACAAGATTAAAATACACTACTTAATCCCCTTCATTATCTTAGTGGTTAGTAAAGCATTATCGCTAAGGTAGTGAAGGGGTTAACCCCTCCCACCACCCAACCCATGATGCCTAAATACAGACCCAAGGAAACTACCCCAAGCATCCCCCCATACCCTCAAAAAGAGTACCCCCACCACAGTAATAGTCCTATCAGCCACATGTGGCTAATAGGACTTTTGCCCATTGAAAAGCATAACAAAATACATTAGGTAAAATATACATTACAATAAATAATAACATAATAAAATCTGAGCCATTAAATCCATTGATTGTCACTATGGCTGCCAAACCCTCAATGGGGACCTAGACAGCCACATTGGCAATCAATGTACACAATTAATAAATAAAAGTATTACTTGCACCTGTTGGGATTAAGGTCATCCGCATCTTCAGGGTCAACCCCCGGGGGGATGCGGGAGGTGTTAACCCCTTAATTACTGTAGCTGTTAGTAAAGCATTGCTTAGCAAAGAATGTGACTAATGTGATTTTAAATGTATTTTTGGCATTTTGTACATTTGGCTAATAGGGATTTGGGCATTAGTATAGAGGGGGTAG
The DNA here is from genome assembly GCF_040206685.1 of Ascaphus truei. NCBI lineage: Eukaryota > Metazoa > Chordata > Amphibia > Anura > Ascaphidae > Ascaphus > Ascaphus truei. The sequence goes on along the minus strand of NC_134484.1, from coordinate 193,735,306 downwards.
GCCTGTAGGGGGGGAGGTAGAGTGGGCAGGGGAAAGGGGTAGTTGGCCCGGGGTGGGTGGTTAAGTCTCCCGGGGGCGGTGTGGCGGGAGGGGCTAACCCCCTCATTACTTTAGCGGTTAGTAAAGCCTTGCATAGCAATTCTTTACTAGGCACAAAGGTGGCCAAAGCAGATATGTAGTGTTTATATTTTTATGTTTTAACCCCTTCGGTTCCTGTGGTATACTTTGGTAATTACAGACATAAAACAGGTTAATGTTATTTATATCATAGGCTTCTGTAATAATAAATATTACAGAAGCCTATTATAGCAATATTATCGCGGGCTTGGCCCAAATATCGCACCTGGTCAATTATTACAGCAATGTTGATGAATACCAATTTACAATTGCGGTAATAACATCGGTTATTTTATAAAGTGTTTCGCGGTTCTTAAAAGATTGCACACCTCTGCTGTAATTCAGTGTGGTGCTAAAGAAGCGGCTCAGTGAGTAAAGACACTGACTGGCACTGAGATTGCTGCAGGGGAACCTGGTTCAATTCCTGGTCGGCTCCTTGTTACCTTGGGCAAGTCACTTTATCTCCCTGTGCCTCAGGCACAAAAAAAATAAAAAATGGGTTGTAAGCTGCACGGGGCAGGGACCTGTGCCTGCAAAATGTCTCTGTAAAGTGCTACGTAAAGCTAGCAGCACTATACAAGAAGATGCCATTATTATTATTATTATTATTATTATTATTATTATATAGTACTAATCTTGCATGCAGCAGTACAGCTTTTAGAGTACAGGGCAGTACATCAAACATAAAAACAAACATTCAGAGAACTGGAACCCTGCCAAGAGAAGTGTGTAAGAAATGTGTACAATAATATCACATTGATGACAGTACTGTGACTTTGAGAAGGTTACTTTTCTATTTCAGTGGTAAATCTAGAGGACTAAAGTGTTTCAAGGACTCTGACACCGTGATGTAATCATGCGGGAATGGGTTAAGCAGATGACTCAGAAAAGAAGAGTACTACGACGGACCAGACTTTAGTAGTGGAAGTTTTTGATGAGTTTATGGTGTCAACTACATTTATGTTGCATTTAAAGGAATAACAATATAAGCCCTATTGAAATCTGTGCGTACTGAATGTTTGGTGTTGAATCTCTCTCTTTCAAAATGAAAAATGACACTGCAGCAACGTACCTTATATTTTTTCTCTCTGGCAACACTCGAGATGAAGAGTACACTAATTAGTGGTTAAGCCCTCTGCTTACCTCGAGTCTACTTAATGTTAGGTGGAATGTTTTTAGTGTTAGCTACAATGTATCCTGTTACAAAGGTAACATTATCTATTGTTACAGTTTGCAGCTCACACTGCTGGGAATATTGGCAGCAAATTATCCCAAACAGGAAAGTGTTGCAAAGATCTTGCACTGCTGGGGAGGTGGGCTAAAAACTGCTATATAAATCAAAGGATGCTTTAAAACTCATTAAAAATGGCATTGAGTTGATTTTTTTTTAATCACCATTATCTAATACTACAGAACTGATTTATTTAAAAAACAAAAAAACCCATATAAGATGTCACGTTTTGCTGCTTTAAACCAGCAATCCCCAGCCCAATTTTTTTTTTTTTTTTTTTTTTTACCATTTACCAAAACCAGGTAAGCCCCCGTGTCCCTAGTTATGCGACCGAAAAAATGCAAATAATGCTGCAGGGTCATAAATAGAAAGTCTTGACATAATATCCTTGCAATTTTCTGTTGCCTACCTGAGCGAACCCTAACCGCGCTTCCACTTTGTGCCTACCTGAGCGAACCCTGACCGCGCTTCCACTTTGTGCCTACCTGAGCGAACCCTGATCGCGCTGCCACTTTGTGCCCACCAGTAAAGTATTCTTGCCTAGTGGACAAACCTGGTTGGCGTTCGGGAAGCCAGGGGTCCCCGGCTCTAGAAGGCCCCCACGGCTCCAGTAAGCTTAAAAGACTTCTGGGCAGTGTGGGCTGCTGCTTTAGCTCCGTGTACCAAGTCTGCTTCAATATTTAAGATGAGGGATTATTTATAGAAACAGCTGCTTTTTCTATTGAATGGTAGATATAACAAAGTAAGGAACTCAAGAGGGATACGCAAAGCTAGTTGTTTGTGTGGTCGTACTTTTTTCCCTGTGATGCTAAATACATGTGGATAAGTATATTGAGGATATTAGGGAAAACTAGGGTTGGGCAATAACATAAAATGACTAACATGAAGAAATTAGTTGTGGTCAAAATATCTATTGCAATAAATATCTGTTAAGTAGGAAAATAAGACTAACTTTTTTAGTTTATGTAAAAATAAATCAATGCATGATTTGGAAAGTATTTCAATGCATAATTGATTACAAGTTAAAGTATTAAAGTATTCATTTTAAAATAAATTCTATTTTTAAATATAGAATATGCCATTTCTGCCACCTATCAGTGAACATCAGAAATGGGGGTAGGGAAGGAATTAAGAGGGCAAAACGGAAAGGAGGATGATGCTATTATTGATGGCAGGACAGGGAAAGATGGGTGTCAGGATCCCTTTTACGTTGGCATTCTGCCACCTATTTTTTTTATAAAAATGTTTTACCAGGAAGTAATACATTGAGAGTTACCGCTCGTTTTCAAGTATGTCTGGGCACAGTTATAAAAATATGGTTACATTAAAAGAACAGGGCTCTACAGTCAATTCACAGACATTTCACGGACAGATAGAGTTGGAAAATTGGGTACAAGGGATATAGGGCTTGTGAGTTTCAGATTGAAATAGAGCAGCTCTAACATTGGAGAACGGCAGCAAACAGCTCACACCCCTTGGCTGCGCCAAAGGCTGTCCGCCTTTGGGGTAACGTAGATGTACACGGAAGGGTTCAGAATGAATGCAGCTGTGAATACAAAGTTCTTTGTCTTCTGGGCTCATTAACATTCCAGTGGGTGGGGCTGACGTTCCACAAAGTACAAGCAAATGTAAACCCTTAGCACGCTGGTCCTGTGCAAAAGGGAGCAGCTCTTGGGGAGCCCCCCCATCAGGCTGTCTGCCTTTGGGGCAATGCAGATGTACACGGGTGGTTCAGAACATGGTTGCCGCATCCTAAATTGCATGTTGCTACAGTAACTGTTCCTAAAGCGTTAATGACATACCCATGGTTGACTGACATTAGAACTCTAATAAAAAATGTAAATATCAACTGATCATCATTTTTTATTCTCGCAATATTAAGTCTCATTTGTATGTATTGCCCAATTCTAGAGAAGACTTCATTCAGCTTTAGCTGTGTAAAGCAGAGAGGAGCGTTGCTTGTGGAGTCGGAAAATTGTAACTAAAGGATGTGCAAACCTGTAGAGATTTGATTTGTTATAGTTTTAGAGCAGCGGTGCTCAACTGCAGTTCTGCAGACCCCCAACAAGTCAGGTTTTGAGGATATCCCAGCTTCAGCACAGGTGGCTCAATCAGTGGCTCAGTCAAAGACTGAAGCAGGGATATCCGGAAAATTTGATCTGTTGGGGATCTTGAGGATAGCAGTTGAGCACCACTGGTTTAGAGCAAACTTTCCAAAAGCTTGCAAAACTAGCAAAGACTTTACTAGAATGTTTGACGCCAAAAGTTCTAGCAAAAATGGCCTGAATTGTTCAAAAATCGCTATTTTCACCATGTTAAAGAGAGTAAAATAGCAGCCCTGCCAATTCTATTTGTTTTGTTTTTTTTAAGTTTGATCGAATTTCGAAATGGAATATGTAACACCGATTGACTTAGCGTTAAGGGAACGTGTCGCGAACATATGGATTGAAGCAAACTTGTTTTTAGCAAACTAAAAAAGGGCGACAGCTTGTTTAGGCCTGTGAAAAGTACGCACATCTCTAGTGCATACAATGTGTAGTTTATGTTGAACAACGACTAAGCTTCTCAAACTGCTTGTACCTGTGTCAAATGAAAGATGCTTGGTAAACATGGCTCCGATATTTGATGCTGGGTTATGAGCCATTGGAATCCTGCATCATGTACCTTCTCCCACATGTCCCTCTGTAAACATCCTCCGACATGTGTACCTTGACACATTAATGCATGTTTCTTAGAAGAATTCATCTTTGATCTTGATAGAAGTAACTACAATAGGCAGTAATAATGACCTGTATTCCACACTGTTGCTATTACCCATGCTATCACACACCCTGGAGATTTGTGTTGGGCTTAAAGTCTGGCTGAGCTGAGCTGAGCAAATGTCTGGCCACCGCTGGTCTCGATATATAACAAAGAAGCAGGTCTTGGAGTGAGCACAAAAAGTGAAATGACGGAAAAAACAGATGTTTACTATAGTCTTTTCCATTACGTAACTTAAAGTAGGTGCTGGAGTGGATCGCACAGGCTTTCTTTTTAAGTAGATGATAACAACTACCATGTTGGCTGGTGTCATTAATTGGCGTATTAATCATCTATTTTACTGAAAAAGAGGATTGTAAATAAAATGCTGTCAGTGAAACATGGCTTTTTCACGGAAGAAATGATGTATTTTGTTTCTTTTACTGTAACTTTTTTTTTTTTACTAACATTTGGCAAGAATAACTGTGAATTACAAGGGGAGCATGAGTTCTTAATACCTACAAATCCACATCTTAGAAGCTACTAGTGATCTTACTAACTTCTGAAGCCAGCAGTCTTTACATTTAGAAATGGTAAGGCTTACTGCTACTTTGCTGTGCATTCTGAGTCAGAGATTTCTTTTTAGTGTCATAGTACTACACATCATGGGCCGTATTGAGAAAGCTTGTGGTGCATTATAGTTAAGCAAATACAGCCCCATATGTCTGAATGAAGTTTCATATGTTGATGCAAACCTGTTTGCTAGAAAGGTTTACACCATGTCAGATATGCCACATTTTTATTTTGCCAAAGGAAGCAAACAAATAAAGACACAATATGCAGATTGTGTTCTACACAATAAGCTTTTTATAAAGTCCAGCACAGAAGGACTTTTTTGGGGCGGGATACTTTTGTTCTGAGCAGAATTTGGATGTATTCGTGTGTTTTGTTTAGGAACATCTTTATATTACACTAATAATTTATGTTAAGCACATTATATGTTAAATATAGAGTTCAATATAATTTTTTCAGACGAATCCGTTACTTAACACATAGCTGTGTTTTGAATGATTTCTTATTATGATGTAACTTGTACCCAACGCCTCCTGTGCTTATATAACTGCTCATATACATGGGGCAAAATAGTAGTAAAGTGCATTGATAATGCATGTATATCATATATCTATGTCAATGCCATAGCAATTGCAGTTTTTAGAGCTTGAAACAAACCAATGGCGTGTACATATTATTGCTTGGTTCTTGCCTGATTGTGAGTGTGATGCAGTTCACCATTTTATTTATTTCCAGTTTACATTTTTACATAGTGGTAGTGAATATAATCTTTATTGCTCAGCAATCACCTCTTAGAAAACATTTAGCTAAAAATGGAAAGTTATTTTGCTCTTATATGGTTAGCGGTTATGGGTCCCTGTGACCTGCTGTACCTCTCATGTGATATCAGAGCTCTCTGCTGAGAAGCACATACTGTACTGTAGCAGCTAGGTTGATGCGATTCTCAAAAAGCCAGAAGCTGAGTTTTAGCTCTTACTATGTCTTAATACTCCAGAAGTGTGCTTCTATTTATTTATTAACTTTTTTTTTTCCCATATAAAACATTTGGTATGTTTTGCAAATACAGAAGGGCATGTTTTATGATTTCACCAGTTATATACATAGTTAGAATATTAGATGAGGTCGAAAAAAGACATGCGTCCATCAAGTTCAACTTTTGCTAAATGTAGACAGATACTATACAGATATCCTATATTTGTATTTACAGTATTTTGATCCAGAGGAAGGCAAATAAAAAACCCCAGTGACACATTGTCCAAGGATATCTCATAAAGGGAAAAAGACATTTCTTCCAGACTCCAAGTATAGCCATCGAGTTGTATTTATATTATTTTGAAAAACTATTTTTATACTTACTTTATGGTTTCTGTACGAGGGCAGAGGGTGTCCTGGTTTAGAAAAATAAGCCTAAATGACAGTGTTGGGGATTAATCTACAGTAAATCCAACCCAGACAATCACTTCCAGATTGACACCCCTTGGGTATTAAGTGCATTCAGACCAGCTCTTGGGAAGCAGGAAGGTTCTGCTGCCACACGTGACTTTCTTCCCCTTTTCATTGGACTCTTTATCCAGATTCTCCCCTCAGATGACAAGTGAGGATGTAGATTAGGGATGAAATCCATAATTTTATCCCTAACCAGCACTGCACCCACTCCTACCATGCCTATGGGGTTTATGTATCAAGGCAGAGATGCAAACAGCAAGTTGTTGATTTATCAAAAGAAAGAAAACATACACTTGTTTAATGGTATTATTTTCTTCGATACATCTGAACTGCATCACTTTTGACTTGATGAATAGATCCATTAGTATGTTTATAGGCCTTCCACCTTAGCCCAGATACTTTACATTGGGCATGCGATAAAGCTTAGTGTTCACACATTCCACAGGGACCTCCCTCTCTAACCTGCCACTAGGCACTTTGGGCCCCAAGCAAACATAGATCATATCATTTGCTAGCAGATGTGGGATTCAGTTATATTTTTATGAGTGTATATACCGTATTTCCTCGATTCTAAGACGCACCTTTTGTCTGATTTTCACATGTCTGAAATCGGGGTGCGTCTAAGAATCGATGTATTAAAAAAAAAAAGAGAGAAAAAAAAATTGTTATTTGATCCCCTCCATCTCAGGTACCAGGTTTACAGGCGGCAGCAGGAGAGGTCCGTCAGCGGAGGAATGAATTGTGCAGAGGCGGCAGCAGGAGAGGTCCGTGTTCGTGGAGGAATGCAGTTAAGGCTGAGGACCCGCTGCACGCGTCCGCACGGCTGTCTTGATTGCCAGCGGCGCGTGCAACTCACTGCACCGCGATCTGCGGTCTGCATGAAACTTTTTTCTGAGCAGGGGGCGTGGCCAAAACGGGTCAGGTGGGCGCTGCAATGACGTGGGGGGCGGGGCCATCACACTTTCTGTGCCAGGGGTTCCCTCCCCCGCCTCCCCCCCCACCCCCCTGTGCATCTGCCGCTGCCTCTCCTCCCGGGGCCGACAAGCCTTGCAGAGACTGGTAGAGTGCATCGCTTCCCAATAAACTACTTTTAGTTGCATTAATCAGAGTGCCACGCTGTAACATTATCCCTAATGAGGAGAGAGTCTGTCCCCGGCCTCAGACCTCCCTCCCAAGCCGCCTCCCTCCTGACAGCTCCCCTCCTCATTTGCTCACTGATGCACCACGTGACGCGTTAGCGTTGCAAAACACCAGGAGCTGGTAGCTCCGGCCAGCTGACACGTCACAGCAGACTAGAGGCAAATTGCTGGTGGATCGCGCGGCCAAGCGCAGCAGGTCCTCAGCCTAAGGCAACGGGCGGTGACAGCAGGAGAAGAACATCAGACCAGGGCAGGAGAAGCACGGCATAGGAGAATTGCTTGGAAGGAGAGCGCTGTAACGCTGAAGTCAGACACTGGTTCCGGAACCAGCCGCCCGCCCGCCCGCTGCCTTAACTGCATTCCTCCATGAACATGGAACTCTCCTGCCTCCGCCGCCGCACACTTCATTCCTCCACTGACTGACCTCTCCTGCCTCCGCCAACCTCTTTCCTCCACTGATGGTCCTCTCCTGCCACCGCCGCACACATCAATTCTCCGTTGATGGACCTCTCCTGCCTCCGCCAACTTCCTTCCTCCACTGACGGACCTCTCCTGCCGTCGCCGACTTTCTTTGGCTTTGGGAGGGGAAGGTCGCCCTGTTCATGAGTACATGGTATGCAAATCCAGTGTGCTGTAATAAATGTAGCAGGTGATCTGGTAACAGGTGGTAATTAGGAATCGAAATCCACATTGAATCCCAAAGGTTTCAATGTTTTTAATTTATGTGTCCACAGAGTTTCCTTCTGGGATAGATCTCTCTCCTTTGCCACCCCTCCAGTTTCCTTGGATTAAATCTATGCCCTTAAACCGTAGGCCTTTAGGGTTAGAATGATGACAGCTTTTAAAAACTAACTCGGGTTGAAACAGAGATCCTCGTCCCACTAAAATGTTTCAGGGAAATGACTGAAGAAATACGGAATGCACAGACAGACGGCCTGTTTATCAAAACATTTTAAGCAAACGCTCTAGTATTCTCACTAACCAGCTCCATTATATCTTGGGAGAAAAATAATCATTTGCTAGCAGAAAATTCAGCTAACATTTCTCAAAGTTGCTATGCCACTTATAATTTGTCTTTAAACAAGGTGTTGCTTTTTTGCATAGCTAATAAATCAGTGCCAGAAAGTTTTTTGGGCCGCTGAAGTTGGAGAGCCCATATTGAGTGCTAACTCTGCATTGGTTTGGGCAAATCGCTTCTTTACCTTCTGATGACGGTTCTCAATATACTTATAAATATTTGAATGTGTTGATATATTACACACATCCCATTACGCACTGACAAGTGAAAGCTACCAGTGCTCGCACCTCCTCATTCCCACTCTCTCTGCTCATAAATCTCTTTGTGAAACATTTTTGGGGAAATTAGGTATCAAGTTATGGTGGTTTTTTCGTGCACGCTGTGGGCCATTTAAATACCTTGCAATGTTCTTTTTTTTTTTTTGTCGTACCCTATATACTGTATCATAACCTGAGCTCGAAGTTGCCTGGTGCCATCCTGAAACTTCAAAAGCCGTGCGTGATGCATCATGGAAAACTCACGAGTGACCTCAGGGGTGGAGGAAAAATACAGAGCAACACTGCAAATTAATTAGAGAGACATATGAGCAATATTCATATAGAGAGTCAAACAAAATATCCAAGGAAATGTTTTGGAAAATCACAACACCGTGCTGCCTTACCCCTTCTGCAAATAACAGATCTCATTTATCCCCTTTCCATGCCAGGGTTAAGCAGAGTAAATGAAGGCATGGAAGGCTTATTCACTAGCATGCTGCTTTGGATGCTGTCCATTGGTCCGAAAGGGTTTTCGATCGTTTTTTAAAGCAATAAACGGTAGTCGCAAAAGAGGCGTTTCTGTGTATTATTTGCAATAAATATTGTGCAAAAGCAGATAAAACACACAAAAGGAACATGTTCCAATCTCGGAACAATGCCTCAAAGTCTTCTGGCTGCAAAACATGGGCGTAAGTGGTGAGAAAAAACCGCACAAGATGTCTTTCAAAAAATAATTTTGATGCATCTTGTGCAGTTTTTTGATCTACTTTTGCCCTAATTTTTCAGCTGGGAGACACTGATACATAACCCCCTATATTTTTCAACCACCTCACTCACAGACATAGATAAGTGGAAAGCAGCCAATCACATACCGAATAGACATTTTACAAAGACTGTAGTATAACAGCAAATGTTAACAATGCAATTCTTACAGAAGTAGGTTCATATCTAAATATGTGTACACCTTTAACGGGGAACAAATGTTCATATTAGCACACACTCTGCACACATTTGTTTCAGCTCTCTGCTAATAACAAAACTCTGCTGGAAGGAAGACAGACGATGACCTTCCTTTTCACCAGGGGTTTCTGAGGGAGATTGCCCTCCTGTCATAGATTACATTATTGTAGTGTTTCCTGCTTTTCATATTAGATTTGGTCTCTGCTTTCAGATCTTATCCTTCTTTGCTCACAGATACCCAAGCTGTTTACATCCTGAAGGAAAGATAAACTGCAGCTATTTTGCTGACCAATCAGCAAACTTTTAGAGTGCTGGGGGTCCGGCAACACCAGAGTTCCACGGGCTCCATGGGACTTCTGTGTCATGTGATCGCTCCAAGAGCAATGACATGACGTGACTGGCGCCCGTAGGACGGGTGTGAAAGGGGAGGGGACTCTACTTCCAATTCGATCAGGCTGACCGCTCCGGACACCCTCTAGATTAGAAAATTAGAAAGTTCTTATGACGTACCCGGTACATTATATGGGCCTGTGGCTCATGCTATTCCAGGTCCGGAATTAGGGCACTGTAAATGTTAAGGCCCAGATTCACCAAAGAGTCATTAATACTATATTCCCAATGAAACCTAACTTTTTGAACCAAAAATGTGGCATTCACAAACGTTCACTAACCCTTGCGAAAAGTTTGCACATCCCTACCCAACAGTGGAAACTGACAAAAATGCAGTCGCACTCTTTCCTTGGTAAATGTTTCACTAAGCCTCAAAGTGCCTACAATGGTACTTGCTGTATTTCATGTGTGGTTGAAACCTATCACAGCTTCAAATTGCAAAGCCATTATACTCAGCCTCACACTGACGAGACCCAAGAGGTCGTCCGCTGTCTGTGAGCGGGTTTATGCACTTCTGTAACCCAGGCTGCGCTGAAAAGCTGTGGCATAAAATCATTGAGGTCCATATTAAAATGGATTTGAATCAAAAGGTGACACTGTGCTCGTTGGCATGTAATTTCCCAGAATCCCTGGCTGCAGTGGAAGCATTGCATGCTAAGAGATAATGGGGAATGCCAAGGCTGCAGACCTGCCTGAGACATGCTAATGTGCTCACAAGTGATATTTTCATTTGCTGCATGCTGTACGGTGGAGGGTTATTGTCACTTTATTTAACCCCGTTACCAATTTAATGTGTGGTTGATACAGTACCTATCCCAGCTTCAAATTGCAAAGCCAGTATAACCCTCACACTGGTGAGACCTAAAAGATTGAAACAGCCATCTGTGAGTGGGTTTACTGGCAATGCACTTTTGTACCCAGGTTGTGCCGAAAAGCTGTGTAATGTAGCAGGCATAAGCTTATAGGGGCCCATGTTAAAATGGATTTGAAGCAAACAGTTTGCTCATTTTCATGTCATTTCCCAGAATCACTGGCTACAGTGGAAGCACTGTATGCTAAGACAGGAGTGCACAAACGTTTTGTCCTGCGCCCCCATGCCTGTTTCCCCATTGCTCATGCCCCCCCTTACCTTGTCTCAATCTTCAAATGACGTTGTGCCGCCCGAAGCCGTCTGAATCAAAGTAAGGGAACTTACAGAGGCCTCGCACAGTGCCCCAGCATTTAATTTAGATGCTTTGGGGAAGAGCTCGTGCCTCTGTAAGCACCACCCCCCCCCCCCCCCCCAAAAAAAAATATTGTGACCCCCAGTTTGCGAACGCCTGTGCTACAAGATAATGGGGAAAGGCAGGGTTACAGACCTGTCTGAGACTTATGAATGTGCTCACACGTGGTATTTTCATTTGCTATAATGTTACCAAAATAATAAGGTTGTAGCGAAATATCACCAGACAATGAGCACAATAAGGTGAGAGTGCCCTATTTACAGCCTCAGCATGAAGAAAATCTAGCTCTTTCAGTGAATGCGCATGTAGCGGTTTTACAGAATTTGGCAAATTAGCATATTAAGCTAAATTGCAGTGCACATTGACCTAAAGCAGCTGTCCCCCCCTGTCTGATGATTTGTACTCCCCCCTTTTTTTTCTAGGATGGGATAGGGTTGCCAAGGGTCTGGTTTTGAACCGGACAGACCAGTATTTTGCTGATCTGTCCGGTAAAAAATGAGAGTTAATACCGGACATGTATGTGTCTGGTATTTCCCCTCCCTGGACGTGCGGGCAGCGGGAGTGGGAAGGGTGGCCGCGTGCAGCGTCCCCACTCATACCTCCGATTCAGAAGCAGCCTGCAGCATCTGGTAACCAGGGCAACTGGCATCAACCCCCCCCCCTCCCAGCCAAGGAGAAGACTAACCAATGGGAGGGCTCAACAGCATGCACAGCTCCCCATTTGCATGCTGGGAAATGTAGTTTCCTCCCAGCTTTGCATGTGGGAGAGGAGAGAAGAGTTCCACTCTGTCCCTACCACCACAGGTAAGATACCTGGAGGGGGAGAGGAGGAACAAGGAGGATGAGGAGGTGGTGAGGAAGGAGGATGAGGATGAGGAGATTGTGGAGGAAGGAAGAGGGTGGTGGTGAGGAAGGAGAAGGGGGTGAAGGTGAGGGAGGGGGTGAAGGTGAGGAAGGAGGAGGGGAGGTGAAGGTGTCAGTGAGGATCCCATACTATGTAGAGGACGGTAATGCAGAAAATGCAATTTATTGCAGTCCCTATGTTAGTAAAGAGGCTATTAAAAAAACAATTTAGATACTTTAACAATTAGGTTTTATACTCCTTTTTCTTTGAGCCAGCTAGTTGTTAGACTTAATGTAAAACATTTTACATGCTGGCAGTGCGATATATAAACAAATAATTACAATGTACATGGTATTAGTATCTCTAACTTGATGAACGGAGAAGGTTAGATCCCAAAAGTGTGTCAATGTAAAATGTAGCAAGCCCATTAAAGAGGCATCCATCACAGACAGCAGATGTGTTAATATATTTATTTCAATATGTTCAATTGGATAAATTCAGCTACAGTACTTCTACATTACACTACACAAACTGAACCCTTAAAATGCAGCTATTACATGGTTGCTGTGAGCTTGGATGACATCATCAAATGTTATGCGCTGCTTCACAATTCAAAACCAGCAGATAAAATATGACAGTCTCAGTACTACATCAACTTTAAAACACAAGGTGAAGGTAGACTGGTGAGTTGTGTAGACCGAGAGCAGGAAATGTTCAAGACAAAAGCTCATATCCAAAACGCCTCTTTTCATTTATTTCAGAACGTAAGTCATTGTAAATTAAAAAGGAGGTTTTATAGTTACTGGAAACATCAAGTAGTTACTGTAAGTGTTTCATTCACACAGTAGGTTGTAAGGCAGACCGTGCAAACTGTAGCATCATTGTTATGCCATGAACTCAAGTACTATAGCTGCATGCAGAATTCACTTTATTCAGATGGACACAGTAGATCTGCAAAGGCCATCAAGGATTCTTATGACATCATAAATCACAGTTCCTTAGCTCCCAGCACTAGAAATTTGGCCATCATCTGTCTGTTTTATGCCTTTGTGTGGGATTGTTAAAAGACCTGTTTTCTGTCTGCCTCTCTTTTCTTATAACCCTCTCAGTGCTGGAGAAACTTTTATAAGCAGTGCTATTCAATGCTGTACCAGCCTTCTCTGCACTCTCTCAAGCCAACATCTCTCACTATTTTAGCCCATTTAACTATCCACAATGCAAACTTTAGGAGCCTCAGGTAGGCCCCTACCTACTTAGAACACATACACCAGCACATCTCATGCATTAAACTAAGCCAGTTTTTTTTATTGTTAGCACATGCAGCGTAATAACCTGTGAAACCACCATGCCATCCACTTTGAGCCCATTCCATGCACTTTGAGCCCTTTCCATGCACTTTGAGCCCTTTCCACCCCCTTTGAACACCTTCCCTGGCTCACCTACAGTACCTGAGTCACTGGCTAGGCCCATCTGCTCATTGGCCTAGTGCTTGTAAAAAGCATTGATCTCATGGCCCTGCCTCCCCAACTCAGGCTCCTTGGCCTGAATGGAATGTGGTAAGTTTCTAGGAATGAGGTAAGTTTCCCCATCAATTGAACATCATTAACCCTTCTAATAACCTCTCTTCTGGAGGGCAGGAGTGTCTTTTCCATGCCACGGCTACAGCGCATCTAGCAGCCGTTAGGATATGCAGAATCAATTTTTGTGTACAATGATTTATATCTTCCATAGGTTTAGCTAGTATAATTAGAGTTGGATCTAACGGGATCTTGATATCAGTCACATCTTTTGTTAATTTCAGAACTATCTTCCAATATCCCTGCATTACTGGGCAGAACCACCAAATATGTGCCAAGTTTCCTAATTGTCCTCAACCCCTCCAACATCTATCTGAGGTTCCTGGGAACATCTGCTTTAGTCTTTTGGGGGTGTAGTACCAACGTAACAACATTTGATATATATATTCTCTTTTGTTACTGTGCATATAGAGGTTTTGACCATATTATCACATATATCTTCCCAGTCCTCCCTTGTTATCTCAGTCTGGAAGTCCAGAGTCCATTGGTCCATATATTTATGGTTTGGGGTATCTTTCTTAAGAATTAGCCCCTGGTACAGAAATGATATCAAACCTCTTTGGTCTTCAAATCGTGTATATTTGGGAAATTCCTCGTCATGGAGGCCCTGGCACACAAGGTGTCGGACCTGCATGTACCTAAATAGCCCAATTTGAAGCAAACCATACTTTCTCGTCAATTCCTCAAAATGCATTAGTTTATCCTTTTCTAATAAATCTCCCGCCTCCAGAATTCCTCTCTGTTTCCAAACTTTGAAACCCTGACCCTGAAAGCCTGGGGTGAACCCTGGATTAACGAACAGAGGCGCGAGCCTAGAAGGGGTAGACACAACCTTATATTTCTTTTTTTGCCATCTGCCATATTTTCAATGTAAATCCAATTACTGTCCAGCTCCCGTCCCAGAACTAGACCACAACATAGACGTCAGTCCAATCGGGTGCTTTAACGAGCTTTCCAGGTTCACCCAAGCATAAGTTCCTCTCGGGGGAATGCCAGTACACCATTAGCTTCATGTGGGATGCTATATAATATTTTAGAATATTTGGAACTGCCATACCATCTCTTTCCTTGGCGTCCAACATAATTGACCTAGCTATCCTCGATTGTTTATGTTTCCAAATAAACTGCATCATTCGGTTCTGAATTTCTTTAATATTTGAATGCGGAACAGCTACCGGTAATGTCTGGAAATAATACAAGAGTCTAGGGAGAATATTCATCTTAACTGCGGTAATACGGCCTATCCAGGATATACAATGAGAATTCCAGATTTGAAAATCTTTTTTAATTTTGGAGAACAGATCAGGGTAGTTATATTTATATAATGAGTTATAGTCTCTGACAAGATACATTCCTAAATATTTCAAATGGGTCTTTTTCCATTTATAGTCAACATGTCATTTAAGCATCTCGACCTCTTTTTCCTTTAACGTCAAATTTAGAGCTTCTGATTTTCCCATATTTACTTTATACGCGGAGAACTCACCAAACCCCCTAAGGACAGACTACAAAATTTGGAAGAGATGTCAATGGGTTAGATATTGTAAGAATAACTTAATCTGCAAACAACGATATTTTATAACACTCATCTTTTATTTTGATCCCTAGTATATTTGATGAGGCTCTGTTGATGGCCGCTAGAGGCTCAATTGTCAGAGCAAAGAGAAGTGGAGAGAGGGGGCACCCCTGCCTAGTCCCGTTCTTAATTGTTATTAAATTCCCCTCTCATTCTAGGATCTTCAGGGTAGCTGTTGGCAACTGATAAAGAGCTCGGACCGCCTGCAGAAAGGCTCCAGAGAATCCGAATACCTCTGTCTTATCTAGAAAATCCCACCTTATCCTATCAAATGCTTTCTGCGCATCAAGACTCGGCAGCATTGCTTTCGACTTAGATTTGTGTATTTGATCAATAACGTTAATAATTTTCCAGCTGTTATCTGATGCCTGGCGCTCACTCACAAAATCCATCTGATCATAGTGCATTAATCTTGGGAGTATTGGGTTCAATCTGTTGACTAGAATTTTACTATAAATGTTCAAGTCCGTATTAAGTAGTGAAATTGGCCTATAGCTAAGACATCATAAAGGATCCTTCCCTCCTTAGAAATCACTGCGATGTTAGCCTTTGACATCTGTGGAGGAATTTGTTTTCCGCTTAGGAAATCATTAAATAGATCCAACAGATCCTAAAACTCCTATAAAATTTTTGTTGTAGAGGTTTGAAAAACCATCGGTGCCTGGCGCTTTCGATTACTTCAGGAGCCGACTGCTTTTCCCAGTTCTACTGGATTTATTTTTGCATTTAAAATCTTAAGATCTTCCGCTGTCAATCTCGGGAGGACACAATCTCTCAGATAGTCCACGATCTGGTTCAAGCCCAGGATTTTAGCATTCGGGGTTGAATTGGCTAGATCATAAAGATTCGTATAGAATTTACAAATTCCTCTGCTATCTTTGACGGGTTATAAGTCACTCCCCCATTTTTGTTCTGATAACGGGAACCGAGGCTCTCGCCTTGATCCCTCTAAGTTTGCTTGCTAATAAACGATCCACCTTATCACCCTTATCGTAGTACATCTGTCTAGTCCACTTCAGGGTCTTCTCTACATCCTCCAGTTGTGCTCTCTTAAGTTCCTCCCTTGCCTAGTTAAGAATTTTATATACTTTCCTCGACAGGTTTTTTTTATTTGAGCTTTTTAACTTTATCATTTTCTGTCTTCCATTTTTATTCTCTTTCTGTATGATGCAATTGAGATGAGCTATTATCTAATGGTGGCCTTATGTGCCTCCCACAAAAGCGCTGATGATCCTACAGACCCTTTATTTAACCGAAAATAGTTTTTAAGTGACTCTTCAATTTGTGCGCTAATCTCTGGATAATTGAGCAAGGAATCAGTCATCCTCCAATCAAATTACTGAATTTTGGCAAATGGACGGTGGATCAAACAGAATAGTCACCGGGGCATGATCCGACCAAGTAATAGGCCCTATGTTCGAGTGGACCAAAACCTCTAGAATATTTGCGGATACAAAGATGTTATCTATTCTAGAGTATGAGTCGTGCGGGGGGCGAGTAGAAGGAATAATCTGTCTGAGCTTTGTGCGAGCAGCGCGGGGCGTCCAACCGACTAAATTCTTTGGTTAGCAATCTAAATTTATTTGCTACACTGTAAGTCATTGCGGAGTGTGAATGTCCTACGGGTATGGACTTGTATAGGTTCGGATTTGGGACCATATTAAAATCTCCTCTTACGATATATAGCTGTTCTTGATTATCCCCCATTGTTTCCAATGTTTCCTTTAAGAAGTCAATTTGACCCTCGTTAGGTGAATATACAGTATATTCGCTAGAGTAATATGTTGGCCTGAGAGAAGGCCATGTACTACCAGTGATCTCCCTCCCTGGTCTCTCTTAACTTCCATTGTCTGGAACAGGATACATTGTTTTATCAAGATCGCGACCCCCTCTTCTTACTAGTGAAAGACGAATAGAATACGGTAGGATATGTCCAGCTAAAAGTGTTTGGGGGTCTTGAGAGTCAAAATGTGTCTCTTTTGTAGAAAAACAATATCCGCATTCAGCTTTCTAAATCCTTTTAGCGCCAATCTACGCTTACTATTACTATTAAGGCCTTTAACATTCAGGGATACTAGTTTCAATGGTGTTTGATTAGTAATTTCCTATATCATGTCTCTCTCTCTCTCATGTGAAAGTTTTGAGTGTAAAATGTAATGGTTGCCGGGATCAAGGGGGGAAGGGGAACCTGGAAAAAAAAAGAAGGGGGGGGGACTTTCCCAAATCGGGAAATTGGAGAACATAAAAAACAAAAAAGGTAATAATAAACTTGAAACATAAGATGAGTGTAACCAGCCACTCATCCCAGTTTTGCAGCCAGGCCCTACATGGGCTGGTCTGGCGGGCATATGGCCCTACTGGAGTCGCCCTAACAGGCATGCTAGTCTCTTTACTCACCCCCCACATGCCGCCACTATTAAATCTCCACCTCCAAACTGCACCTTTATTTTACCTTACTAAAAACCACAATCATTAGTTGTTTTTCCGGATTCACAAAGAGGTCTTTCCTCCGATCCAGACAGATCTCAAACTCTTCTATATTCAGAGGGTCCTCTCTCCTCCGTAGAGTAAGTCTTATTGTCCATAGAGTAGAGAAATTGTCACGATGGCCGTATCCGTATCAAAAAGGAGGGAACAGAGGGAAACAAGGGGAACAGTAAACAAAACAAAGCAAAGAAAGACAAAGCTCCAACTTGGGCTTCTTAGATGATCACAAATTGTAGACTCATCCGTCGGGTAGGCTCTCATGGTCTCCGATGGTCCCTACCAAAGTTTGATGATCGTCATATTAAAATCACCAATAAAGCATCGCGGGTACTCAGCCGGCTTTACTTTTTCCCTTCTTATGTGCTCGGATCCTCAGGTGTCCCATCACCCGAGCCATTTTTCTGGGATTGGCTCAGTCGGTCCGTTCTGCACCTGGGCTTCAGGCCCATCATAGTTCTCTTCGTCCATCTATAGTCATCCTTAGGAGCAATGTTGAAAGAGAGGAGCCCTCTCAACTTTTCATGTGCTACAGAGGATCAATCCAGGAATATATAGTCCGTTTTAACCTCTCAACACGATTCCAGACAATCAAGGGTTAATGATTAAAGTGAAACAGCTGAGTCTCTTGACTCTCCCCTAGTGTGGGAGCAGCCTGGCGATATACAGAGGGTTGACCAAGCTGGTTATGCAACCAGCTATGGACCCCTCAAGTGTGTATGTCTCGCACTAAAAAGTGGCTGGTCCCCTGGGGTAGCTTATAGAAATAAATTCTTTTACTCACTCAGATCTTGTTGGAAGTCTGTTCAGGTCGGCGTGCTCCAGGCTGTTAAGCGAGAAGGTAGAAGAACGTCCTCTCAGTGAAGAGAGTAGTCAGCGGGCACTGCTTAGAAAAACGGCTGAAGGCTGGACTGTGCAAAAAAATGTGCCTTTATTGATTCATGGCCAATACAAATTTAAAAAGGGAGGAGTCCCCCCTCAGCGCTCTAACGCGTTTCACGTCAAAGCCCCATGGGCGAAACGCGTTAGAGCGCTGAGGGGGGACTCCTCCCTTTTTAAATTTGTATTTGCCATGAATCAATAAAGGCACTTTTTTTGCACAGTCCAGCCTTCAGTCGTTTCTAAGCAGTGCCTGCTGACTACTCTCTTCACTGAGAGGTAGTTCTTATAGTCATCCTTGACAGATCCTGGAAAATCTGGATCGGGGAATTTTCGAAATCGATAGATCCCCTATTTCTGCTTCCCTTTGTTATCTTGTCTTTGGTCGCGTATTAGCGAAGCTGCAACACCACATCCCTGGTTCTTTTAGGGTCGTCAAATCTTGGACCCAGCACTAGGTGGGCTCTGTCAATTAACAGTTCGTTATCTTCTAATTGGGGGTCAATTGAGAGAAACAACCTTTTAAGATAAGGCTGCAGTGCCTCCGCAGTCACGGAATCTGGGATGTGGCGGATTCTCAAATTTTGTCTGTGCTCCCTATTTTCTAGATCATCCAAGTTATGTCACAGCTCTTACCTCCTCGTTTTGTCTCAAGACTTCATCGTCCGTACTCACTTGATTTTACAGGGAGGCGTCCATTTTAGATTCCAGATTTGTAGTTCTTCTAGCCAGGGTAGAAATTTGAGACTTGAGCTCCAGTACTGCTTTGTCCAGGGCAGATTGAAACATAGCTTGCATATCTTGCAGCAGCTTCTTTAAATCTTGCCAGGTAATGGGCACTCCGCTCTCTTCACCCTTCTTCTTGTCAGGGCTTAGTGAGGCGCGCTTCCGACCACCCCCGTCGCTGCCATCTTGGGGCTGTGCTCCGGCAGTCACGGGCTGTCTGTGCCCGAAACGGGAGTGATCCGGCTCTACCTTTTTGTCCTTCTTCGGGGGGGGGGGGGCGGCATGTAGGAGGATTCCCCCATCCTCTCCCGTTAATTTGGGGCTGATACGAGGGGTCGATCGAAGGCTCTAGTTAAAAATAGGCAGCAGCCTGCATGGAGCTCCTCAGCAGACGTGCATGCGCTGTACAGTCACGCATGTTGCTCTTTCTTATTGCAAACACCAGCTAGCATACGAAGACTGTATTTGTTTTAGTTACTGTAGGATATCAAATTATGAAATCAGACCTTTTCAGATGTTTTCATGCATTATTTTTTTTTCTTGCACGATCCAAGATATAAGATATGAATAGTTTTTAGTGATCTGGAACAAACATAAAAACTGCTCTGCAATTAATGAACTATTCAAATTGCAAGCATTCTGAATTGAAAGAATGCAAATTAAAAGCAGCCATGCTTGGGAAACTCAGTCTGTGGTCTGATATTATAACTGTAGCTTCTCTGTGGGACTTAAATAAAGTAGAAAGATGGTCAAACAGTGATGATGTTGCAGGCAGGAAATTGCTGAAAGGAGACTCTAGTTTCTTTATTAAGACATGAAGTCAGGGGGGGTTATAATTTTTTTTTTTTTAGAATAAATCCGATATAGTGAATTTATTTTTTTAATATATAAGGCAATCCTGGAAATAGGCCACTCTTTCATATGCTATTTTTAGTTTCAAGTGGATTTTGGGCAGGGTTGCACCTTCAATGTTTTACCACATGTGATATTTGTACTGTAGCTTTGGAAGTCAAACTGTCCCACGTTGCGTCCTTTAAGTGTTATATTTAAACTCATCGAGCCACACCAGATCAAAGGCTTTCCCAGAGTACAAATAAACAACACCATCCATGTTTTTCCCATCCTAATTGCTACTTTCTGCCTCAAATTAATGATTTGGTTCACTTGGCATGAGGTCTTTTCCCTAATGACGTGTTAGTGAGAGCTAATCTTACTCTTCTCCAAAGGTTAGCTGTAGATTTATTCATAATGATGGAGTCCTGTGTGCTGCATGAGACAGACGTCAAGGTTCCCAGCCAGTATTTACCTTTAGACATCTAGCCCCCTTTGCGTTTATAGGCATAGGTTTTTTTGGCAGGCTGTGATATGATTTATTGGAGAAACATAAAAGTTCTTCATTGATGTTGTTGCACATGTCACTTGGAGCCCACGGAATACTCTTCAAGTGATCTTTCATATTAGTCCAATAGAAGGTGCTGCAGTCTGCAGAACCAACACTGCTACAGGAAGTAGTTGTCTCACTCCCTGAAAACAATGAGGCAACATAAACCACCTAGGTATTTACCTTAAGAACCCGACTACAACTCAACTTTGAAATATCAATCCTCCCCATCAAGGCCTGGATGCCCCAAAGAGTGCCCAGCTATAACGCTGCTTTCCTCCCATTCAAATGAATGGGAGTTAAAGCGTGCTAAAGCTTAACACCCTTTTGTGGCTCCAGGCCCAAGAATTTTACACCAGGGGTGCTCAACTCCAGTCCTCCAGCCCCCCCCCCCCCCCCCACAGGTCAGATTTTCAGGATATCCCTGCTTCAGTACAGGTGGCCACTGATTGAGGCATCTATCCTAAAGCTACGATATCCTAAAAACATTACCTGTTGGGGCGGGGGGGGTGGAGGGGGAGTTGAGGACTGGAGTTGAGCACCACTATTTTACACCGTTAGAGCAGCCCATCATTTCAGAAAGTATTTGGTCAAAATGTCATATGAATACATGAGGGCGTATGCATCAAGGCAATCCTGGGGCAAAAGCGTTGCACCACATGTATCA
Source organism: Ascaphus truei (assembly GCF_040206685.1). Classification (NCBI taxonomy): domain Eukaryota; kingdom Metazoa; phylum Chordata; class Amphibia; order Anura; family Ascaphidae; genus Ascaphus; species Ascaphus truei. The sequence goes on along the minus strand of NC_134484.1, from coordinate 193,714,079 downwards.
AGAACAAAATACTATTGATTTAAAAAAAAAAAAAAAAAAACCTGATGCGTGGGCTGCAGTTTTTTCCCCTAAAATGGCACCACTCCTTTGTCCTTGATACATATGTTCCATCGGGGAGGATATGTATCAAAGTCTTCCGGCTGCAAAATTGGGGCAGACGGAGAGCAAAACACTGCAACAGATTTCCAACCGAAAAGGATGAAATGGAAGGTCATGAGATTCTGTGCATTGATAAATCCGGTGCAGTGTGTTCCACGTTTCCCCTTGTTTTGCAGCCGAGAGACTTTGATACCTAACAACCGCCACAGTGAAAACCCCTTTATATTGTGTTTTTATTCTCTCTGGACATACTGTACCCAGAAACATTTTAACAGAGCTAAAGCTGCGGTTTGTTCAGTTCCCTTAAACGTTGTCAAATTTATATCAATCATGCATGTGCTTTCATCAGTCTTCAATTTTCTCAAACAAACTGCCCCTCTATGAGGCCCAAGCAGACCCCAGATTTCCTTTATGATTACTATTTTGTACCACTCGCTTCTGTCTGCTTCTCCTGGATCATTTGTCATGCTTTCCATATCTGCATAAATGTCCTTAAAATGGACAGATTGTTGGATATTCTAGTGAGTAACAACACCTTGCTTTAACACGCCATTTCCCCAGATTTCATCACAAGATCAATTAAATTCCCTTTGGGACTATTTCTCATTCCAGCTCTGCTTGATGCTTCATAAGTGTAATGACTACATTGCATCAGCGCCTCAATATTGCTGTTATTTCTCTACGATTTCCATCACTCTACATCCATAATGTCTGTGCCTTTAGTAATGGAATTTGGAACATGAGCACCCATCACTGTATCTATTCAATCTTGTTCTTTGGCCTGGTTATATTTTCTTCCATGACTTCCAGAAGAAGCCATCCCTCGGAGTAAATGTTGTACCAAGAAATGTAATTGTTGAACTTGTATGAATGTCGTAGTTTATTTGAAGAACTTTACTTGGAAAAGAAGAGGCAGGCGTTTAGATTCTTGGAGTCAGAAGGGACTGAGGAATCGTATCAGAATTATAAGGAATGTAGGAAACTACTGGAAGGTTTAATACAGGATAATATTCAGGAATACCTAATGGAAAACAAAATTATTAGTAATAGTCAGCATGGATTTATGAAGGATAGATCATGCCAAACTAACCTTATTTGTTTCTTTGAGGAGGTAAGTAGGAATTTAGATCAGGGTAACGCACTTGATGTGGTGTTCTTAGATTTTGCAAAGGCTTTTGATACGGTTCCACACAAGAGGTTGATGTACAAAATCAAGCAAATTGGACTCCGTAAAAAAATATTTGCATTTGGATTGAAAACTGGTTGAAGGATATGTAACATGGTAAGTACATTCTACCTGTCTCTCTCACTGTTACGTAAGCCCCTATTATGTTCAGGGCAGTAACAGGTTAATTCTGTGGGTATTTACCCCACCCCCCACCCCCCCTGTATCTCCTCTGTGATGGACAGGAGTAAGGCCTATCAGGATGGGTACAGCAGATCATTAGCCCGCCCCTTCTGGAATAATCCTAATCAGAGGAGTGTCCTAATGTTTGTCTAGCTCTGCCCTTTGAGGTGAGAGCATGGGCTGTCAGACTCTCCCATCGCGAGGATGAGCTGGCCTACCCTAGGCCAAAAGGCCTAGGGAACATCTAGACTCCAGGCCCTATACTACCGGGGTAGCACCATCTGAAGTCCTGGGATGTTGGAGTTAACATCTCATGCTGTATGTGAGCTGCGCAGCATGTCCAATAAATTACCTGTTAAACTATACCTCTGCCTGGGTGTCAGTTCCTGGGCAGGAGGGGTAAGGAGTGCAGTGGTGGGGACTGATATCCATACACCAAGGATCCCATCACTGCTGGAGGCACTAAAATCATGAGCAGAACCCAGAGACAACCCAAAAGCCTGACATGTTGTCCTTTACCACCGCGGCAGGCTCAGCTCTTCTGTGCATGCAGGTATGCCTCAGCACCACACTAGGTTGTAATTCAGTCCTTCTCCCAGAGGGGGGGGGGGGGGGCATGGGTTACAGATAGATAACTGAGGGTTGTCATAAATGTAACTTTTTCAGGTTGGACTAGGGTCGTGAGTGGAGTACCTCAGGGATTGGTACTGGGACCCCTACTTTTTTACTTGTTTATTAATGACCTTGAGGTTGGCGCCGAGAGCAAAGTCTCCATTTTAGCTGATGATACTAAATTGTGTAAGGTAGTAGAATAAGAGCAGGATGTAATTTCTCTCCAGAAGGACTTGGAGAGACTGGAAACCGGGGCAGGTAAATGGCAGATGAGGTTTAATACAGATACATGTAAGGTTATGCATTTGGGAAGCATGAATAAACAGGCGATGTACAAATTAAATGGGGATAAATTGGGGGAATCCTTGATGGAGAGGGATTTAGGAGTGCTTGTTGACAGCAGGCTTAGCAATAGTGCCCAAAGTCATGCAGTAGCTGCAAAGGCAAACAAGATCTTATCTTGCATTAAACGGGCAATGTATGTCATGGAAGTAAACAAAATTATGCCCCTTTGCAAAGCATTAGTAAGACCACACCTTGAATATGGAGTACAATTTTGGGCACCACTCCTTAGAAAAGACCATATATATATATATATACCAAATAAGTATACATGGGAAGGATGTTGATCCAGGAAGTAAACCGATTGCCAAATCTTGGAGTCGGAAAGGAATTTATTTTTTCCCTTATGAGATATCATTGGATGATATGACACTGGGGTTTTTTGTTTGCCTTCCTCTGGATCAATAAGTAAGTATAGATATAGGATAAATTATTTTTTGTCTATATTTAGCATTGGTTGAACTTGATGGACGCATGTGTTTTTTCAACCTCATCTACTATGTAACTATGTAACTTCAAAAAATAAATTATGTTGGACCCATCAAATCTTAAAAGGAGATTTTTTTGGGGTGCTTGGAAATCTTTGAAATGTAGTGTAAATCACAGGAATACAAGCCTGCCTGTTGGGTAGAGTAATGAGTGAGCTCTGTACTTTGACACCTGTACCCAGCTTAACTACTCTCTTTTTCAAGGTGCCATCTCTGAAGGTGGAACAAAAGACGGAGTTTTGTAAATAATGTAATGATCTAATTGGCTTCCTTAAACAAATGTAACCTTGTATAAAGGAAAAAATGTTCATGATTTGGTATGAAAATGAACACAAATCCCTATTCCTCTGGTCCTTTTTTGAATGGGGGAGGGGGGAGTGTTTGTCAATCAACTGTCCTGAGCAGAACACCAGTAAGGGAGAGAGGGAGTAACAAGGGTCTCTGGTTACGCACACAGTAAAATCAGATAAAGGGGAGTAGCCAGAGGAAATCAAACTCCTCCCTTGTCCCGGTTTAACATGTTTACAAACCAATTAAAAAAAAAATATATATATATTTTAAAATACTTAAAGTTGTTGGATTTAATCCATTAAACATGTCACGGCCATTAGTACACATTGGTGCTAGATATGACTGCCTTTAGGTCACTCCATGTCCTGTACCCCATCTGCATAGTGTAGATGCTAAAACCTGTGTTTTTTGGGGGGAGAATAGTGTCTCATTACAGCAGGCAAGAAAATAACCTCTTAAAAATTCACCTGTTTAATCCCTACTGCAGTATTTCTCAACCCTCTCTTCAGGACACACCCACCAGGCCATGTTTTAGGGATAAGCAGCTAAATACACATTCCATGGTTCCTCAGAAGTTCTCCCTCCCCTTCGTGTTGCTTGCTATCACTGTGAGTTAGAGGAGGCAATGATCATTTGGGGCTTTTCTATATGGAAACGATAAGTTTCTATATCTGCGTTGTAGCGTTTAAACTTATTTAAAAAATTACTAAACGCACTACCTGACTTGGAATTTCTTGATATTTCTATTGAAAAACTCCTTAGGTGCATAGTTCAGAGCAGGGGTGCGCAAACTTTTCCCCGTGCGCACCCCTGCCTGGTCTCCTCGGTGCATCGCCTCCTCCCCCCCCCCCATCCCCGCTCGACCCCAGCGTCTAAGGATGTGCGGGTTCATGTGATGTCAGCTGCGTCATTTGACGCCGGGTTACCAGGACGACGAGTCGCTGGAAGGGAAGTGTATTATACAGGCCTTGCGTAGTCCCCCGGCATTTGACCTCTATAACTTCCCCCCCAGTTTGTGCACCGCTGGTTCAGAGTAACCAAAGCATAAAACTCATTAAGTATGATTTTGAAATAATGTCAAATCGCCTTTTCCTCAGTACTGACAGAATGTAGTTAATGACTTTAACCTCTACAACGACGATATGGGAATGAGAAAGACAAGGCCAGTTACTACAGTGTTCTTATATCCCTATTTCTCTCCATCTGTGGGAGCGCAATAATTGAAAGACTAAAAGCTGCTTTTATTGTGGGATAAATAGCTTCTGAATTGAAGAGATCACTTTTTACAATTCACCTGCCTAATTGCTAATTGAACGCACATATCTAGGTTGTGTCTCTGCTCCAGTTTATAGATCTGTCTTTTCCCCCACGTGTTGCTTGTGCCAGCACTCATCTCACCCTGGAAAGGTCTTCTTCATTATAGCCAAGTTCTTCAAGACAAGAATTAGAAATCTTAAACCGGTAACAACTGTAACAACGGTAACTACTGTATCATTAGCTTTAGTAATTGTAATAAAAAAAAGCTCATATTATTCTATATGTATATAGTGTTTTGCCTTCAAAAATAATTAGCACAATATTCAATAACAAAGGAGTCACATCAATAAATGCAGCTTAGGGTTTAATCGACCTTGTGCGTATAATCTAAAGCTTGAATGACAAGCATACTGTATTCAGCTGAAAAGTGAACAAAAAAACCTTTTCAGAAGTAGCACCCACACGTGTATATACTGACAGTTCTAACAATGATCCCAAAATGAATGAGTAATTCATGGACTATTACATTGGCTGTTTACAAGTTCTGCAAAAGCACAAATGTGATTAGATTTCCATAATGTTCCATAATCAGCTCACGACGACTACACAGACAAATAGACAGAACGCCTACAGAGGTGTTAAACTGGAGAGGACGCAACCCACAAAGAACCTTGCTAGGATCGGTGAAGAGACCTAGCACGAGTCGATGCTCCTCTTCCGGCCACGCCACCCCTTACTCCCTTCCTACCCACCTCCTTTTTTTTTCTTTTTTTTATTTATTTATTTATTTATTTTTTCTTTATTGATTTTATGTTTGTCAATTTGAATTAATCGTACTATGTGAATTATGTTATTATCTTTATTGCTAGTCCACCCAAAACAATCCGGTCGAGTAGGGCCCGAAAAACCGGGATATATCTCACGAGCTGACATACGGTACTGTCCATAGCGGAGATTAACACTAAAAATGAATGTAATGTATACTGTATTCTGTATCACTTGTTTGGAAAAATTCAATAAAATCTAAGTTACAAAAAAAAAAAAAAAGATTTCCATAATGTTCTGAAAATGTACTCACCATCCTATCATCAAGAAACCTACTGTATTGTGTAATATTCCCCATCTGATTTATTTCCTTGTGACACCATCTGTGGGACATTTTCTCAGTTCCTCGTTGAAGAACTCTGAGTCTTACATTAATCAAAATAATTTCATCTTCAGTTTGCTTATTATTCCTTCTTTTTAAATATGCCTTTAAATTAAATAATGTGTTCGGAACATTTTGCCCTTTTTTTTTTGAAAAGTCAAATCTGGATTGCATAATTATTTAGCTCACAAAAACAGCTGTACGGAGGGAGGAGCAGTAAATAGCACACATCTTGTCCATGCTCACCAGTTTTAATAATTCTTCCTGCAGGTGCAAAATTGTGTACTTATCTTGTCAACATTTGCATTACGCTTGCCTGGCACAAGATATTGAGGTGTTAGACATTATGTTTACTGGTGCCAGAGAGGTGACATAATGTCTATTGAAATACAGTCACTGGTGACTGACAGGGAACATTTAAAACAGAAACCAGATCAAAGTTTTCAGAACTCGCAGTTAACTCAATTACTGTGCAGCAGCAGCAGTGTGGAGGCAACGCAGCTATATTTCATGTGGTGATTAGACGTAAACAAGGCATATTTAACTCGCCTAATCACAAACGTGCTGACCATTTCAGTAATGAAGAGCTTCCTGTCATTAGGTGTTACTATATCGTATGGCCATTATCCATCAGACATGTCCTACAAGACCGTTACATTATAAATAACTCATTCAGTCCTCCAGTAATACCTCACTTGGAATATGGAGTGTAGTTTGGGGCACCTTCCCATATAACAAAACAGCATAGAAACTAGGAAACGTCCAGAGAAGAGTAATCAATTGTACGTATGGGTAAAGACTAATCAAATTAGGATTGTTCATTTGGGGGCATATTTGGTAAATGTTGCTCTGAGATTATTAATATTATCTTTTATTTATATAGCGCCAGCATAATCCGCAGCGTAGTACAATGTGGGGGGCAAGGACAAGAGCAAAACATAAAATGCATACAACTTAAAACATAATGAAACAATAGGTAATGAGGTCCCTGGTCCAAGAGGCTTCCAATCTGGATCAATATAAATACAAAAAAAAAGTTTCTTAACCTAATAAACATCATAAAAAGTCTCTTTAAAAGCAAAACTTTTATGTTACTATGACTCAATCAGGTGACCGTTTCCTCACATGTTGTCATATATTGTCATTGAAGTGTTTTGGTAGTAAAACTGATTTTGTTACAGTATCATCCACAAATCTAGAAATGATAGAATGTGTAGAGAACTGTGCCACATGTATCATGTTTAAGACACTATGGTCACCTTTCCTAAGCAGGGCTACTCTAGAAGGCATCTTCTGGGGATGGAAGACACCTCACAGTCCATTCACTTGAATGGACCAAAAGGCGTCTTCCAGTGTCATAAGCTAAAACAAGAGGTGTTGCTGCACACCAATAAAGAACAGAATACTTATATTCACCGGAGCTCCTGCTTCAGGGAACCCCTGTCTGCACTCCTAGCTCAGCAATCAGATAAGAAGCAGGCACAACGGATTTCTGCAAAAAAAAAACCTATTTAATGGGCCAATGTAACTACAACGTGACGTTTCGGCAGACACAGCTGGCCAGCCAAACTTGAGAAAGGCAGATGTCTGCCGAAACGTCACGTCGTTGTTACATTGGCCCATTAAGTCGTTTGTTTTGCAGAAATCCATCGTGCCCGGCTTCTTATCTGATTCCAGTGTCATAAAGCATGTTACGGAGTAGCAACACGTTGTAAATATTGCCATGTATGCCCCTGACCATGGGCGTCCGCAGAAATTTTTTCGGGGGGGGCATAATTTATAACCGCAGCGCAATGGCGGTCCCGGCTGCGGCACAGATTGGTCCCGACTTGGGAGTGAGACGGCTTTCATTGGTAGGTAGTGTTACCAATGAGAGCCGCATCACTCCCGAGTGCTACCAATGACAGTGCGCTGCACTTCCTCCTGCGTAGCAGCATAGGCTAGCCTACCACTAGCTGCCTGCCGCGGTGCCAGGGGCACCCACCCACCTACGTCCCGGTCCACCCACCTCCGTCCCGGTCCACCCAGAGTCTGTTTTTGGCGTTTATAGCGCCGTTAACGTACTGTACGGTGCCATAAATGCCAAAAACAGCCCAGGACTGCGAGTGATCCAGGCAGAGCCGCCAACAGAAATCATGGGGCCCAGGACAAATGAAAGGAGCAGGTCCCCCCCCGAACCCATAGCCCCCCCACCCGAACCCATAGCGCACCTACCACGAAAAAATATCTTTTAGAGCGCAACTTTTACTTAACTGTTTTCTTATTGTGATACAGAATAAAACATTACAATGCAACCTGTTTATTTTTATATTTTCAACAAAAGACATGTGTCTGCCTGCCTGGGTGGGTGAGTGGGTGAATGACAGTAGAATGACAGTGGGTGAGTGGGTGAATGACAGTGGGTGGGTGAATGACAGTGGGTGAATGACAGTGGGTGGGTGAATGACAGTGGGTTGGTGGGTGAATGACAGTGGGTGGGTGGGTGAATGACAGTGGGTGGGTGGGTGGGTGGGTGAATGACAGTGGGTGGGTGGGTGAATGACGGTTGAATGACGGTGGGTGGGTGGGTTAATGACGGTGGGTGGATGAATGATGGTGGGTGGGTGGATGAATGATGGTGGGTTTGGATGAATGATGGTAGGTGGGTGGGTGGATGAATGATGGTGGGTGGGTGGTGATGGTTTGGGTGGATGAATGATGGTGGGTGGGTGGATGAATGACAGTGAGTGAGTGGGTGGATGGGTGAATGACAGTGGGTGAATGACGATGGGTGGGTGAATGACGGTTGAATGACGGTGGGTGGGTGGGTTAATGACGGTGGGTGGATGAATGATGGTGGGTGGGTGGATGAATGATGGTGGGTTTGGATGAATGATGGTAGGTGGGTGGGTGGATGAATGATGGTGGGTGGGTGGTGATGGTTTGGGTGGATGAATGATGGTGGGTGGGTGGATGAATGACAGTGAGTGAGTGGGTGGATGGGTGAATGACAGTGGGTGAATGACGATGGGTGGGTGAATGTTGAATGTGGGTGGGTGAATGACGGTGGGAGAGAGTGACTGGGTGGGTGGGTGACAGTGACTGGGTGGGAGACAGACAGTGACTGGGTGGGTGGGAGACAGTGGGTGGGTGGGAGACAGTGACTGGGTGGGTGGGAGACAGTGGGTGGGTGGGAGACAGTGACTGGGTGACTGAGTGACAGTGACTGGGTGGGACAGTGACTTGACAGTGACTGGGTGGGTGACAGTGACTTGGTGAGTGACAGTCAGTGAGTGGGTGGGTGACAGTGACAGTGGTTGACGTTGACAGTGGGTAATGGTGACAGTGGGTAACGGTGACAGTGGATGACAGTGACAGTGGGTTATGGTGACAGTGGGTGACAGAGCCAGTGGGTGACAGTGACTGGGTGGGGTGACTTACCTTGACCGGGTGGGTGCAGCTTGTCGCCGGACGCTTCCCCCTCCTGCCCCCGATATCCCCTTCTGCCCCCGATATCCCTGCGGCAGCTTCCAGGGACGGGAGGTGTGCTTGGGGAGGGGGCGCAGGAGGAGGGCTCGGGGGGGGCATGGGAGGTGGGCTCGGGGGGGGCAAGGCCACGGGAGGTGGGCCGGGGGGCACGTGGGAGGTGGGTGCGCGGGAAGCTGGCCAAGGGGGGGAAGCGGGCCGCAGAGGAGCTGGTACTTCCCCCTCCATCCCACGTTGGGAGCGGGAGGGGGAGTGGGCCGCAGAGGAGATTGGCTTCTACTTCCCCCTTCGGCCCACTTCGGGAGCGGGGGGAAGCGGGCCCTGCTTGCCCTGCGCATGCGCGCCAGGACCGCGGGGAATGGGCGCCATTTTTTTAAACTTTTTCTTTTTTTAAATTTATTTAATTAACTGGTGCCCGGCCGCGCAGGGGGCCCGGCCTGACCCACGGGGCCCGGGAAGCAGTACCCTTTGCCCCCCCTGTGACCCCCCTGTTTGCGGCCCTGGCGGGCCTGGATCCAGGGGGGGGGCAAGCGCCCCCCCTTGCCCCCCCCCCTGCGGACGCCCATGCCCCTGACTTCCTTACCAATAGAAAATACATGAGAAATAAAAAGGCACACCAAAAAAAAATCACAAAAATCATCTGATAATGAAAATGTGGCTAATCTACTATAATAAATAAGGGGTCTACCCATTTCTAGTCATAATGTAAAAAAATAAATTAAGTTACTATGTATCATACAATGATAGTGGGTGTTAATTATACATGTCCACCAAAGTTGTTTGCAACGGGCAGTTATACTGTAAGTACAATATGTGGCACTTTTGAAAGGTGTAAGGGCTACCTGTTTCAAAGGCCTAGAGGCAAGAAGGTGACATACTTATGCATTATATCATGTGTTTCTGTACTATTTGCGAGCAAGACCTCAAGGCCTACTGGAGACATGTACAGAAACTGCTGAACATAGTTTTAGATGGAGAGCTTGGATACAAAGTTAAACTAATGACCAACATATAATAACAAGGATGAAGAATGACGTTTGAGATCTTCGGACTTTTAAAAAAAATCAAAGAAATCAACCTTTTAATATTTGTTCTTGTACTGCGCTGTATGTAGGATTTTTGCAGGCGTGAGTCCCTGCCACATGGAGCTGACAATTTATTTTTTGGTGGCACAGGGAGATATGGTGACTTACCCAGGGTAACCAGGAGCTGACACCGGGATTTGAACTGATTCAAACTCTGTGTCATTGTTTATAGTCGGCGTATTTACTCACTTCAGCCCTCAGTACAACAAAGCAACTGGTAACTGTAGCTCTATCTGGGTCTCTTAGACCAGAGGTGCGCAAACTTGGCGGTGCGCCCAACAGGGGGTACAAGGTTTTCCAGGGGGGGGGCACGGCGGGTTGCAGAAGCCCCGCACTCTTCCCCAAGGCATTTAAATTAAATGCCAGGAGATCACGTGAGGCCACGGCAACGCAGCGTTAAAGGACTTCATTTGACGTCATAGACAAGGTAAGGAGGGGGGCGCGAGCAGGGGGAGAGAGCAGGCAGGGGGGGCGCAGGGGAAAAAGTTTGCGCACCCCTGACTTAGAAAACATTCTGAAAACAGTGAAGCAATAGCCATCCATCTTCTCTTTCAATCAAATGTATTTTTATTTCATTCAGTTAAACCGACATAATAGCAGTCATGAATATGGAGTACAATTTTGGGCACCAATCCTAAGAAAAGACATTATGGAACTTGAGAGAGTGCAGAGAAGAGCCACCAAATTAATAAAGGGGATGGACAATCTAACTTATGAGGAGAGGCTAGCTAAATTAGATTTATTTACATTAGAAAAGAGGCGTCTAAGAGGGGATATGATAACTATATACAAATATATTCGGGGACAATACAAGGTGCTTTCAAAAGAACTATTCATCCCACGGGCAGTACAAAGGACTCAGGGCCATCCCTTAAGGTTGGAGGAAAGGAGATTTCACCAGCAACAATGGAAAGGGTTCTTTACAGTAAGGGCAGTTAAAATGTGGAATTCATTACCCATGGAGACTGTGATGGCAGATACAATAGATTTGTTCAAAAAAAGGTTGGACATCTTTTTAGATGGGAAAGGTATACAGGGATATACCAAATAAGTATACATGGGAAGGATGTTGAGCCAGGGATTAATCCGATTGCCAATTCTTGGAGTCAGGAAGGAATTTATTTTCCCCTTATGAGATATCATTGGATGATATGACTCTGGGGTTTTTTGTTTGCCTTCCTCTGGATCAATAAGTAAGTATAGATATAGGATAAAGTATCTGTTGTCTAAATTTAGCATAGGTTGAACTTGATGGCCGCATGTCTTTTTTCAACCTCATCTACTACGTAACTATATGTAACTATGAAAAAAAATAGATTTGAAAGAAATAGGATTTTCTTTAATTTGTGCAACTTTCTTTGCCCCAGAATTGCACCACTTCTGCCTACAATTACTTTCAGTGATACTTTCCTTTTCTTTGATAAGAATTGTACTGTTTTCGCACTAGTTTTGCCCCAGTTTTGCGGTCGGAAGACCTTAATAAACAGGCTCCTTAGGCTTTAAGTTTTTAAATGAAGCGAAACTGAAGTAGGGCTGAGAATATTATGCATATTATGAGCCCCGGCGTTACCAATAACTTCATAAATAAAAATGTAATATTTATATATATCACGTATATTTATTATTATAGTTAGTTCTTAAAATCTGTATCTTGTGTGCCCGCCACATCCACAATGTGGGTGTTTCTTATGTAGACTCTGCAATAACCTTTATCATGTATTTTACATCCATGGATGATATCCTGTTTGAATTTTAGTGATCTTAAAAGAGTTGACTTTATTCACTGTAATTCTATGTATTGCATGCGTTACAGTTCAGTGTGTGCCTTCCTTGTATATGGATATGGGATGTATGCGGAATCCTGCTGTTTATAGATAAGACGAGAGCTGATGTCACTGCTGAAGTCACGTTCGTAGGCTTTTGAATTGTTTAGTGTATATAAGATTGAGAGTGAGAGCCGAGACTCTAAGGCCGCGCGTATAGTGCCGCCGCAGCCGCAGCCGCCCCAAACAAATACATTGCCGCCGCGTGCGCGTATAGTAAGCGCGACGGCGGCGATGCGACGGAGCGTCGCGGACTTTGGAAGCCGGGAATATTTGATTTTTCAAGGGCTGTCGCCTCATGTGACAGCCCCTGAACAAATCAAATGCCCGGTAGCCCGCGGCGCCTCTGCAAAGCGAAATATAACTTTCGCCAGGGGTGACGTAACCCGTCCCGTTGCGTCACCGGTCGCGGGCACTATACGTGCGGCCTTAGGCCTCGTCCAGGGTGGTGCTGAGCAGGTGGGAGCGCTCACGCTTGCCGCGATGAAACACATTGCGGCAATGTGTGTGGCCAGCGTGAGCGAGCGCCTGCGCCCGCTCGGCGCTCAGAGCAAGCAAATTTGAATTTGCTGCTTGCAAGCGCATTGCGCCCAATGAGGGCAAACCAGCTCCGTAACCGCGCCTCCAGACGAGCCCGCGCCTAGCTGGCCACGAATCGCCCGGCCGGGCAGGGCGCAGCGCACTAGCGCTAGCTTGCCCGTTCCCTGCCTGGCCGCAGCCTAATACAGACGCCTGAAGAAGGGGGTTACCCCCATAAGGTTCTGTTTTATTTTCTGTCTGCTGTAGTATATAGCATCCCTGCTGATATGCTGATTTAAATACGTTTTATTGGCAGAGAATGTGTGTGCCTACGGCTGCATTGTTTGCACATTGTTGTCCATACACTGCAGCTGACGGCAGCAGCCGCTCTGCCTTCATGCACCTCTTCAGTAAATTATTTAAATGGCTACTTACCATTGAGTGCTTATCCAATACCTATAACTTAGGGTCACTTAGACCACGTAATGTGTGGTGGAGGATTCTCTGGCTTGTTACTAAATAAATAAATGGGACAAATCTGTCAGTGGAATATATATGAGAGGTGCACATGTGACTCTTGTATTAGTCCAGGCCACTTATCCCCGGTATCACACCAGAAATGCAGGACATCTCTCTGAAGGAGTAGCTCAGTGGTAATGTCACTCCCTGTGAAGCAGATATAGCTCCTTTGAATCTCACTGCCAGCTTGTTCTGACTTTCGGCAAATTTCTCTATCTCACTCTGCTTCAGGCAGCATATATATATTATAAACTCTGTGTCATTGTGCCTGCAAAACTCTACTGTATGTACAGTGCCAACGCAAATATGAGAAGAATATTGCTATTTAAGTAACAGCAGGTGCCTATGGCAAGGATTTCGATCATTACAGATAGCCGGTGCGGTAATAGTCTTTTCAATGCATCAGAATTGTTTTAGTTGCATGTTTTGGTCCTTCTCTTTCCTCTCCATTGCTACATATTGCTTTTATGAGAAATAAATTCTTAACGTGAGATGTAGTTGGATTATGTCATTGCTGCAGGTCTGTCCAAGACGTTGACATTGTTTCTGAGCTTTGGAGACATTATTACCAAACTTGGTTCATTGCGAATGTGTCTCAGCGATGTTTCCATCGCCGTTCCAAAATGTGACCTCCCAAAGTGCACACCAGGGCAGTCCAACTGGCAGCTGATTAGCCACATGTTGCCCTCACGAGCATTTATTCTGCTCTCGGACATTGATGATGAGTCAAAATAAGCAGGCGAGGAAATAAGGAGGAATTAAGTATAATAACGAGCTGGAGAGGAGAGAAGTCTGAGGAAAAATGTGCAAAGCAGGCGGGGGAATGTGCACTAGTGAGTTAAAGGACAGTGGGGTCTATAGGGCATATGCATCAAAGCAATAAAGGTGCAATTTTTTGGGGGGGGGAATCTGCATCTTAAGAATCAAACATTTTTTTTATTTAAAAATGACAATTACTTTCAGTGAGATTCCTCTTCTTTGATAAATATTGTACTGTTTTCACGCTAGTTTTGTAGTAGTTTTGAAGCTGGGAGACTTTGGTAAACAGGCCCCTAAGGCTTTAAGTTTTTAAACGCAGCAGCCCTTGAGTAAGGCTGAGAATATTATGCATATTATGAGCCTGGGCGTTACCAATAACTTCATAAATAAAAATGAAATATATATATTACATATATTTACTATAGTTAGTTTTTACAATGTGTATATTGTGTCATTTGCGTGAAAGCATTTTTCAGAAGTTGCTACTGTATGTCAAAAGATCATTTGTGATATCTTTAAAAAGAATAGTTTATCATTTTCCAAATCAGGGCTACAAACAAATGAAGGGGAAAGCATGTAGTACATCTTTACATACTGTACATAATATGTAACAACACACTGTAGTTACTGCAGACTGTGAGTGATGTGCAGTTGCTGCAAAACAAATCAATTCAAACTACTTTAGGACACTTGTTATTGTATCATTTACTCATCTCTACTTTTGAAAAATAACTATGTATGCCGGGCCTCTATTCTACTATACATTATATTTGGTGGGTGGAATACTGGCAATAATGGCAAACCCTACTAAAGTGGAGCTTCCATGCAAGTCTTATACTGGTCATCATGCTAGTGGCTGAGAGCCGCAGGAGAGTGACAGACAGCACTACAAATGCAGAAAATAGTTACTAATACTGTATATACTGTAGGTGCAAAGGGAACAGATAAAGACACCCCTCAAATCGCTATAAACAATCGCAACAAACCACCCTACAGAGGCGGCACACTTTATCCTCACTCGGCTAGTGCCGCAAGCCGGGAGGTTTCCCGGCTTGCTCGTTATTTTCCCTCGGCATGCCGCGCGTCATCGATGCGCGGTCACGCTTCATCGGGAGCGTGCGCGCATGGCGCGCGTGCCCAGGGGTTCCCCTAATGTGGGGGATGGCGGTGGGGGGCTCCGGGGGACCCGGCGGACCCGGAGAGGGGAGGGGGAAGCCCCGATCGGAGGGCCGATCCTCCGAGGCTCCGGCACGTGCGCGGGAGAATGCGGCGCGCGCCCGGGATCTGTCGCGGCCGAGACCGGGTAAATGTTAGAATAAACTCGGCTGCCACAGTATATCCATAGGGTACCCCGCACTCATCAACAAACTAGAAATGACACAAAGATAGAATATGCAAAATAGTTGGTATTTAGTTACAAGTAGAAACATCTACAATGTATTCAACATAGATACACACTACATGAAATCGAGAAAATCAATTCATAGTACTGGAATAGAACATTCACAAAAACCTTCCTGTGTTCAGGAAGTGGACAAACATTGTATTGTATGTCTTTATTTATATAGCGCCAAAAGTGTACTTAGTGCTTCACAAAGAATACAGTACAGGGAATTATAATTATACAATAAGTGCAGCAAAATCAGACAATAGGAAAGGAAATCCCTGCCCTGAAGAGCTTACAATTTAAGAGGTTTAATGGGAAACTTACAGAGACAGCAGGGGAGGGAGTATGTGCTGTAGATGGCAGTGCTTGGTCACAATGTGTGGTAGGAGTGACTGAGTGTGGGACAATAGCCATGAGTGCAGGCTATTGGGATACTTGATTTGTGGGGTGAGATTTAAGGCTGGTCAGTATTAAATGAAAAAGTTAACACCATTTACAGGGGAAGAGATGGCAGGGTTGCATGAGTGAGATCAGGTGTTGTATGTCTGACTTCAGGCTATGGGGAGATCCCCAGCAGTGGGAAGGAGTAGATAGAGGGTGTGAATAGAGGATTTGTGTGGGTGTTTTTTATTGAGGGGTATAGAAGTTGTTGGGAGAGGGGTGTATAAATAATGGTGCAGTGAAGAGTGGGGAAGTTGGAGAGAAAAGAGACATTCACAAAGGAGTGAGGAAACAGTAAACAGAAAAGGCAGTAGGGAGGGCATAGTGAGATGCAGGAGGAGAGACTTCACAGGTAATGGAGGATAAAAATGAACAAATAATCACAGATGTTAAAAGAGAATGTCTCACAGTGGCAAAGTTGTAATGCAGAGTCCAGATCTTCCTCCAATCTTCTCCTCCAATTTCCACTCCAAAATTAACTCTTGTATACACTTTTGATATGACACTTAAGATGTGACTCTTTTGATGTTACACAGCCATATGGCTCACAGCCAAGTTACACTGACTTAAGTACCCTAATCACATGCATTTGACTAACACTTTAGGGATGGGGTTTGCCTAATCAAATCAAACACACCAAATAGTTAATTAGATTATCAATTCTCTCTCAATTGATTTGAGTCAGCATACAGCATACAGACACATACCTGTTTGAAGAAATTCATCAGAATTCAGTATACAGGAATAGACTATATCACAAACTTCTGTTCATTAATCTAATAGTCCACCGGTCCCTGTCCCTATATTGCTAAAGAGCAAAGTTTAATCTAGCATACAATCAGCTGGGGATATAGAGTAGATAAAAAAACACTGATTTAAGAAAAAAATGGACAGGGAACTGAAAGGGGAACACATCCAAGCAAACACAGAAGCAGGACAAATACAATCAGTGTGAAACAGAAGGGAGAGGGGGAGAAAAATCGGTGATCAAAAAGGGTGACAAATATAAAACAGAACAAATCTACAACAGAAAAGGGGGGCAAGGTTTCAGGGTGAGATACTAGATTTCTTCTGGCACATTCCCACGTACTATGCTTTAGAAAAGGTGGTACTTCCGTTTGTTTGAAGAAAAAAATGTTCCTCCACAGCATCCCAAGTAAATCTCAATATGGAATAAGCCACTGACGATCTGACTTGTTCACTCAGGCTAAGTGTAGTCCTCACTCAGTCTATGTTATTTTATTCCTATCACTACTGAGCTGCTCTGGGTGACATTGTTCCACAGTTAGTTCTGTTCAGATCTGCCTAACAAGTCACATGTAAGAATGCAGTAGGTTCTTGGTGTTTAAAGTAAACATTGCAAATTATAGTTAAGCACCAAAGAGTTGGCCTCTGAGTTTCTATTTGAATTTCAATCACATAAACATAATTATGTATTGGAGGTCTGTAAAGTTTCATCAGTAAAAAGAACCTGACATGCGCAATGGATGGGAGGAGTACGTATGTTAGGTCACAAGGAGCCATGATGCAAACTTCCTCTAATAATAAAGTCCATAGGTGGTGGGTGCTTCAAGAGCATATATATGATGCAATTAATCAATTAACTACTTAATTAACAAATCAACCTTTGGTATATACATTTGGAAGGTTTGGGTGGATATAAAATAAGCAGTTAATCACAAAGAATTCATGTAGTTCTTGGAATACAAAACTTGAAGTTTAGAACAATATATAATTAAAACATTCAATTTTAACAATCTCTCTCTCTCTCCTGCTCCCTCTCTCCTGCTCTCTCTCTCCTGCTCTCTCTCTCCCTCTCCCGTCCTCTCTCTCCTGCTCTCTCTCTCCCTCTCTCTCTCCTGCTCTCTCTCTCTCTCTCCCTCTCTCTCTCCTGCTCTCTCTCCCTCTCTCTCCTGCTCTCTCCCTCTCTCTCTCCCCCTCTCTCTCTTCCTCTCTCTCTCTCTCCTGCTCTCTCCCCTCTCTCCTGCTCTCTCTCTCTCTCTCCTGCTCTCTCTCTCTCTCTCCTGCTCTCTCTCTTTCTCCTGCTCTCTCTCTCCTGCTCTCTCTCTCTCTCTCCTGCTCTCTCTCTCTCTCTCTCTCTCTCTCTCTCTCTCTCTCTCTCTCTCTCTCTCCTGCTCTCTCTCTCTCCTGCTCTCTCTCTCTCCTGCTCTCTCTCCTGCTCTCTCTCTCCCCTCTCTCTCTCTCCTGCTCTCTCTCTCTCCTGCTCCCTCTCTCTCTCTCTCTCCTGCTCTCTCTCTCTCTCTCTCTCTGTCTCTGTCTCTGTCTCTGTCTCTGTCTCTCTCTGTCTCTCTCTCTGTCTCTCTCTCTCCTGCTCTCTCTCCTGCTCTCTCTCCTGCTCTCTCTGTCTCCTGCTCTCTCTCTCTCCTCCTCTCCCCCCTCCTCTCCACATGTACCCCTCTCCCATTCTTAATGGCATTCCCTCAAATTTCAGAGAGTTTAGGACCTGCAGATGACTTACAAATCCAGGCCGGTATAAGTCCCATCAGCTAGTACTGACCGTCTGCCGTGTGTTGCTTACACATCATGTGAATTTCTTATATTTATAGTGGTGCCGTAACGATACTCAAAACACAAGCAAACTGCTGCCTGACGCGTGTTCGTATGTCCCCCAAAGCCATTGAAGGGCTCACTTCATGCAATGTCTTGCTTCCTTCTCATTAACGGTATACGTTCTGATCAGAATCAACAGCGAGCGTCACTACAGAGAAGCACTCACGTGTATACAATGATTATACGTGATGATTTTGTTCAGTTGCCTGGACTATATTACGTGTTGAAAGTCCCCTAACTGGGACAGATACCATGTACGCGTTTCTTGCTCTCTCAAATGAACTTGCTCTTTGGTGAATTTCATGTGATGACCGCCCTGTGATGTCGCTTTTGACATGCATGCTTAGACAGATTTATTTCCAATTAAATGAACCTTGCTGTCACAAATTATTTCTGTTTAAACAACAATAACTCCTTAGGGCTTTACTAGGGCACCTGCACTTTCTGTGAACCTTGACAGCATTTCTTAGCACAGCCATACATGTGTTTCACACCTTGACAAGAAACACTCGTACTTTTACATGTAACCTTGTCCCATTTACACTTAGACACAGCAGTTCTTCAAAAGTCTCATATTTAGTGAACTTTGACAAAACCATTTTGATATGTTTGGTAATAATATTAGAGCAGCAATACTAAGCTTACATTCCAATTTATGTTCTTTTTCTTATTCTTATTACAGTATTATTTTTATTATTTGTATATGTAAAGCATGTGACAATGTATAATTCTATATTCTTTCCTAAACTGGCAATCGTTTGGTGCTCCTATTATATACAGTATCTTTCAAAACCCTAATTGTGTGCCTGACATAATGGCTGTTTCAGTCAGTGTAACGCAGCAGCTACAATGTATCCTTATGTTAGTAAGATACCATTATCTATTGTTACAGTTTACAGCTCAAACTGCTGAAAACATTTGCAACAAATTATCCCAAACAGGAAATGGTTTTGAAAATATCTTGCACTGCAGGGGGAGCATGGGAAAATGCAAAAAAAGAAAAACCACAACTAAGTGCAGATTATTTAAATCTAGTGACTCCGTGTAGTTTCTTGGCTCCTATGTGGTGCCTACTCACAATGTAGCAGGTTATTTAGGGCACATCACAACTTTGCAATCTGTTCTTTGTGATTCATGGAGTTGGTACCTCAGTATATAAAAGAAAAAAAAAGGTGGTGTGTGCCAAGCACACGCGTTATAAGTGAAACTTCTGTGTGGTTTGACACTCTTAAAAGTGTTTCATGCCATACCGACATTGCAAATGCATTCAATGATTACTTTGTGGGGTGTGCTACTAACTTATTAGCGAAACGCAGCCCAAACCACAAATCTGAATCTCATCCTGGGAGTACCCCTATAGCCCCACCCGCTCCCAACACTGCCCACAATTTTCAATTTGGCCCAGTATCCAAAGAGGAGATTACACAAGCGCTTCTCAAATTAAAACTAAGCAGCCAATGTGGACCTGACTTACTACAATCTAGGTTCCTAAGACTTGGTGCCCCAGCAATTGCCAAACCATTTGCTTCCATAGTCAACTCTATCCTGTCTGCAGGCCATATCCCTAAGACCTGGAAAGCTGCCAGAGTTGTCCCAATCTTCAAAAGTGGGGACAAAAACACTGTCTCAAACTACAGGCCAATCTCCCTTCTCCCAATCCTATCCAAAGTCATGGAAAAATGTGTCCACTCCCAATTAAGCGATTACTATAACAAGACAAATTTCCCTAGCCAATTCCAATCTGGCTTTCGCCCCAAACACTCTACCGTAACTACCCTGCTAAAAGATTGCAATGAAATCCAGTGTGGAATGGAACGGGGTCAACTCACTGTTGCAGTATTCCTAGATTTTGCAAAGGCTTTTGATACTGTTGATCATGCTATCCTGCTTAACAAATTCCAGAGCTCTGAAATAGGGAAGCATGCTTTAAACTGGTTTCAGTCCTACCTATCAGGTAGATCCCAACATGTGTCCATCTCTGGCTCTAACTCTAACCCCCTGGATATCACCTGAGGCGTCCCGCAAGGCTCTGTTCTGGGGCCCCTACTCTTCTCAGTGTTCATCAATGATCTCCCCACAGCTTGTCAGGAAGCCTCAATACACATGTATGCAGATGACACAATCCTATACGCACACAGCCATAGCTTCTCTGACCTTCAACACATACTTCAGTCTGACTTTTTGAGTCTCGAAAACTGGATTTCCCAAAACAAACTATTTTTAAACACTGACAAGACTGTAACAATGGTATTTGGGACCAAGACTAAATTTTTAAAGCTTCCAGCGACTGAGCTCCACATTAGAACCAACGCTAATACCACCCTAACTCCTGTTACTAGTTTTAAATACCTGGGCATATGGCTTGACTCCCACTTAACATTTGGGATGCACATTGATACCCTGACAACCAAGACCTATGCCAAACTAGGGGTACTTTACAGGAACAAATCCTCCCTAAGTCTCCTGGTCAGAAAACGTATCGCACAGCAGATGCTAATGCCAATTATTGACTATGGAGACATAGTATATGGCTCGGCAACTCAATCCCACCTTAGCAAACTTGACACCCTCTACAATTCAATTTGTCGTTTTGTTCTCCAATGCAACTATAACACACATCACTGCGAAATGCTCAAAGAACTAGATTGGTCATCACTCGAGTCTAGGCGCAAAGTTCACCTTTCCTGTCTTGCCTTCAAATACTTTCTGGGCAAGCTACCCAGCTATCTGAACAAGCTCCTCACCTCTACCACATGCAGCACTTATCATCTGAGATCTGACTCCAAAAGACTGTTCATGGTCCCAAGGCTCAACAAAGTATCCAGCCGCTCCTCCTTCTCTTACCGTGCACCCCAAAACTGGAACAACCTACCGGAGACTCTCACATCCACCACCAGTTTAAGTTCTTTCAAAACTAAGGCTGTCTCCCATTTTAATCTGGTCTGTAACTGTTACATAAGCCTATAATATACATCTTCTCTAACTGTGCATGCAATGTATTGTATGTAATGTATACCCTGTTCATTTATGTAACTATTTGTAACCATGTATTATTTGTCATATTAACTATGCCCAGGACATACTTGAAAATGAGAGGTAACTCTCAATGTATTACTTCCTGGTAAAACATTTTTTATAAATAAATAAATATCATAAACATGAAAGTACAATTTGATTGATAAAATACAGTGAAGTTTGATTGTGAAGGCATGTGTTTGTGTGTGTGTGTGTACATATATATATATATATGTGTATGATGTATGTATGTGTGTGTATATGTATCTGTTTGTATATATTCGTGTGAATGTATATAGTATGTATGTTTATTTATTTATTTATAAAATGTTTTACCAGGAAGTAATACATAGAGAGTTACCTCTCATTTTCAAGTATGTCCTGGGCATAGAGTTAAAATGACAAATTATACATGGTTACAAATACACAGTTACATTAAGTGAGCAAGGTTATACATTATATACAAGACATTGCATTCACAGTTAGAGATAATATATATTATAGGCGTATGTAACAGTTACGGACCAGATTAAAATGTGAGACAGCCTTAGTTTTGAAAGAACTTAAACTGATGGCGGCTGTGAGAGTCTCCGGTAGGTTGTTCCAGTTTTGGGGTGCACGGTTAGAGGAGGAGCGGCCGGATACTTCGTTGAACCATGCGACCATGAACAGTCTTTTGGAGTCAGATCTCAGATGCTAAGTGCTGCATGTGGTAGGGGCGAGGAGCTTGTTCAGATAGACGGGTAGCTTGCCCAGAAAGTATTTGAAGGCAAGACAGGAAAGGTGAACTTAGCGCCTAGACTCGAGTGATGACCAATCTAGTTCTTTGAGCATTTCGCAGTGATGTGTGTTGTAGTTGCATTGGAGAACAAAACGGCATATTGAATTGTAGAGAGTGTCAAGTTTGCTAAGGTGGGTTTGGGGTGCCGAGCCATATACTATGTCTCCATAATCGATAATTGGCATTAGCATCTGCTTTCTGACCAGCAGGCTTAGGGAGTATTCGTTCCTATAAAGAACACCTAGTTTTGCATACGTTTTGGATGTCAGGGTATCAATGTGCATCTCGAATGTTAAGTGGGAGTCAAACCATATGCCTAGGTATTTAAAACTAGTAACAGGGGTTAGGGTGGTGTTAGCGTTGGTTCTAATCTGGAGCTCAGTCGCTGGAAGTTTTAAAAATTTAGTCTTGGTCCCAAATACCATTGTTACAGTCTTGTCAGTGTTTAAAAATAGTTTGTTTTGGGAAGTCCAGTTTTCAAGTAAAAAGTGTGTGTGTGTGTGTGTGTATCTGTATGTATTTATATATACTGTATGTGTGTGTATGTATGTGTATGTGTGTACATGTGTGTGTGTATTGTGGCAGGATGTCCTTGCGGCAGGGTCAGTAAGACGTTAGATGCTGTGTAAAGCTTTAACTGTAGTGGTTTATTAACCACAAACAAATAAATATAATGGGTACTGTCCCTTTAAATCATATTAAAACATAGGAAATGAACACCTATTCCGTTTAGGGAAAGCTAACTACACCATAGCGTTCGCCCTAACTAACTGCATGGCCAGCTAAGCTGGTTCCCAAGTCAAAACATGCCCTGGCATATGGAACAAGGTAACACAGTCCCTGCATAGAACAATAAAGTGTTTTTGCTTATCTATCAGTCCTTGTCTTTATCCTGGGTGTGATTCCCAGCTGGACCCCACAGGCCTGCTTCTTTCAGTTCTACGGTCCATAACAGCCTGACTCTCCCCGGCTGGGAGAACTTTCACTTCCCCTCTCTCTGTGGAGTAAAGCAGTCTCCCAGCATAGCAGCTTCCTGTGTCTTTTAAAACACTTCCTTGTTTCACTGAGGTGCCCAGCCCCTGATTAATCAGTTTTCAGTTTTCAGCTGCTGCTCTTTCTCTGAGGAGATTAATGCTCTGTGGACTGGCTGCAGCGTCTCTCACTCACTGTTCCAGCCTACTGAATCAGTGGTCACAGTATATGTATGTGTGTATATGTGTGTATATGTACGTGTGTGTGTATATGTAAATGTGTGTGTGTGTATGTGTATGTGATCATACCAGACAGGGCCATAGATTGCTTTCCTGGGGTCCAGGACAGCAGACGCCACGGAGCCTCTGAAGGGTGAGGTACTGTCTCAGGAGAGAGAACGCTCCTGGACTAGGCCAGACCCTGCTCCCTAAGCCCCAGTTAGGCCCTGAGCCAAATACAGTGCAGTATTGTATGGAAGGCCTCAGTTAGGGAAAATTCCCATTAGATCTGCTGCAGCACTACTGCGCCGATGGATGGAAGTCCATGCGGCAGACTGCAGCCTGGGACAAGAGCTGCACGTGGCAGCACAGAGGTGGAACCCTCAGGCTGGAGACTTCACCGAGGATAGCACCCTGGATAAGGTGTGAGGGGAGTTGTGTTGGAGGCCCCGCTGCGTGGGACCTGATCCAGCATCCTCCTCTCATTATTCTCTGGTCGGGCCTGTGACCAGGAAGGTACCAACGTGCACCTACACATCACAGGGGGGTAGCGCTACCTCACACTTGGGTGGGATTACTTGTGCAGACACCGGAGTTATAGGTGCCCAAGGCACCCTCAGTGCTTTGGGGGAACCACTAAGGGGGTTGTACTATTGCACTCGTGTATTGTACTGTTGTGTTCTACTGTTATGTCGTGTATAGTAAAGATGAGTTACATATATATCTGGTGTGATATTATTACTGTTGTATTGGTTCTTATGAGGAGTCATCCCGCCAACGCTGGGATCCCTCATAGGTGGAGGCGCTGCAGTAAGAGAGAGAGAGAGAGCTCACCCCAGGCTCCCAGAAGCGGAGGCTAAGGCCTCCTGTGAGCGTACAGGTACTAGCAGCACGCGTAGTGGCCCACGATTTCCCGTAGGCATAGGGAAAGGCTCTACATAATGTAGCATGCTTAAGTTTATATATAGTTGCAGAAATATTTAATACAAAATGCTGTGTTGCCAACAAAAGTCGACTAATGGTTGGAATCCATGCAGTGTTCAATTCCGCACTTAAGTATAAGCCTATAAATTGCCCAGAACTGTATCAGGATTATGTCAGTGTGATAGTGCTAATCCTTACGGGCCAATGGTTTCTGTTTAAAGCAGCTGTCCCACCGGTTTTCTTACTTTAATGTTTTTCCTAATCTGATTGAGGACATCCTGCAATCTTAACCGTGCTATTATCATCTCTGGAGGCCGACGATCACCTTTGTATTTGCAGGTAAACTGAAGGGAAAAAAAAAACAAGGGGGATCCCGGGACGATCCAATAGGAAGAGGTTATATCATGCCTTGATATGTCATGCCCTGATATTCCAAGCTCTGATAACATTGCACCTTTCTGCTAGCCCGTGGGATCAATGCTGACTTTGCAGCCATATTGAGTTTGCAAAAGAGAAAAAAATAAGCAGCAAATCCAGAGGTAAATTTCTCCGGAACCAGAGCTGGGAATAGCACGATTTAGATCTAGCACAGCTCCTCCCCTTATGGGGAAAACATTAAGTGGGGAAGATTGCTGCTAACCCTTTGGGTGCCCAAGATGCACTTGTTATGAACACTTCACTTTCTACCAAGCCCACTTGCTACACACAGGTAAGTATGAATCAAACTTATTGATTTAGCATAACAGAGTATTTATTGTTTTGTCTCAGGAGCAGTATGGAAATGTGTTTCACTGCAACAACAGTAGGCTAGAACCTTAGAAGATGGCTGCCATGTGACATCTTGCCCACCTCAGTCATTTCTCTTAAAGCTACAGTACTTGCTTGTACTGCTTCAGGATAGAAACTACAGTAGTGACTACGACATGACTGCAGAGTGCTTCTTTTCTAGGGGAGATTGCATCCTACGTGACGCGATCTTCATTGCATGGGTTAAGAGGCACCTGTTTCCGGGTTAAGGGTCCCCACGGTCATGTGACGGCTCTGCAGACCGTTGTCACGTGTCTGTGCTTTGCTGGAGGGGCAAGGTCACTCTTGTGCTGCGACCCCTCGCACACCAAAAGGGTTAAAGTGCCTATAACTTTGGAAACTCACGATAAAATATGACAATTTCGATGCGAGTCCAAGGGAAAAGTTTCAAGTAAATTGATTCAATCTTTTTAGAATACTACTTTGCTGAAAAAGCTGTCTGGACCTAAATTCCTACTTTTCTTGGTTTACCAAAAATGACTTAAATGAAAACTGCCATGCATATTTATTTCATGAAACTAGTTGACAACGTGCAGTTATACCGTCAGAGTGTTGATTATCTCAAGCCAGCTATTTTGCAGGGACTTTCTACAGATTCACATCCTTTTTTCTTGTTGTTGCTACCTACTAACACACTGTATTAAATAGGAGGTGAAAGTGCAGCCGAAAACGAAAGTCATGCTCTAAACTGTTGTGGGAATAACAGCATTTATTGATATTGTTCTGGTAGGAGCAAAGAAAAAGCAAAGGAGCACAGCAAGTGTAGAGAACTGGAGGCCGGATCATATCAAAATAAAAACACATTTATTATGGCGTGGCGCCAAAGGAAGAACAAATAAAAACAAGATGTGTTATTATTATTAATGTTTGCTTTTAATCCATGAGCTTTATCAGGTAGTACTTGCAAATAACCAAATGCAGAATGTGCGTGTAAAGTAGAAAACATGCTTTTATTGTATGAATGACTTCACCTATTGGATGATAAAATAGTATACAAAATTATTGGGTGATATATATTTTTTTAAATTATTATTTTAGTCGGAAAAAATGTTTCTGTCGTTGCTAGATTTGTAAGGCATAAAGGCATCTTATCTGGTAATTATCATTCAACCCCTTTTATCTTTTTGGCAAATGATGGCAGCATAATTAGTTCCCATGAAACAATTAAAGAGGGGGGAAATAGCTAAAGGAATCAGCTGTTTATAAGTACAAGCATACCCCGGTTTAAGGACACTCATTTTAAGTACACTCGCGAGTAAGTACATATCGCTAAATAGGAAAATGGCAGCTCACGCATGCGCCTGTCAGCACGTCCTGAACAGCAATACCGGCTCCCTACCTGTACCGAAGCTGTGCGCAAGCGGGGAGACTATAGAGCCTGTTACACATGCGTTATTTACATCAGTTATGCACGTATATGAAGATTGCAGTACAGTACATGCACCGATAAGTGGGGAAAAGGTAGTGCTTCACTTTAAGTACATTTTCGCTTTACATACATGCTCCGGTCCCATTGCGTACGTTAATGCGGGGTATGCCTGTACCTGCAGTTTATGTCGCAAACTTCAATGTTGCTTAAATCAATAGGTGTGGCAGATTTGGGAAACATTCAATACTATCATCCTCCTCCACTTTTCCTACACAGAGTGACCTGATGTTCCCAAACAGGACAAACTGATATAAATGTATGAGAAAATATATAACAAGAATAAAGCATAAATGATTAATCGACTCCCTCTCCCCAACTACCCCCTACAAAATCCACTTACTAGGGATGTATCACGGCCAAAGTAGAGCAATTCTGAGTAAAACAATGAGCCCCAACGTGTGTCATAGGAAATATTCCAATTGAAAACAATAGGTTTTTTTTCTTTGATACATCCAGTGCCATTATTTTTCTCCACAATTGCACCACTTTTGCCTTGATACATAGACGCCTTAGGGGCTGATTCTATGTGTCTCCATTCAAAAGAAAGAATGAACATCCATAGAAAAAAGGGGTCATTGGACCATTTATTAAATATCTAGGAGACTAATACTGTAGAGCACAGAGTTTCATGGTATGAAATAACCCTTCTTCAGGTTGGACCATACGCCAAAACGTTGTGCTCCATTAGTCTCCTAGATATTGACTAAATGGACCGATGATGGTTTTTTTTTCTATGGATGTGCGTGTTCATAATTTCTTTTGATTGAAGACTTTGCCGACGGTTTATGGCGGATCCCATCGTGAAGATATTCTGCACCACCAAATACATCCTTCTAAACTTGTGTTCATCAATGGGAAGTGTAGGGCAAGTATTTCTCTTTTTGGGGGAGATTTGCTGATTCTATATGTGCCACATATAGAATCAGCCCCTTCCATTTTCATGCGTGACCGTGGCACCAGTTATCATTTTCAGTGCTGGAAGGGTTAGGTCACACCGCATGCAGACTTTGCTTCACCGAAATAAATATGACATAAAGGAATATGACACGTGCAAAAACCGAAACATTATATTCTAGAAGTATTATCTTTGTATAGAATGGGACAAGCGTGTGCATTCATCAGTAGTTGTTTGGATACAGTCCAAAGAGTTCCATTAAAGCACCAAAAGGCAACAACAACAAAAAATGTCCCTGTCATTTGTGCTGAGCAACATTTCTGGAAAGCCGTCCAGCGTCCTGCGGCGCTCGAAGTGCACAGATGTGCTGGGGGACTTGTTATTCCCTGTGTTGGAGGCTATGAGTCAGATCGCTGTTGCCAAAATGTTTATGTGAAATCATTTCTGAGTCATATATTTGCATCATATACAACCTGTTTGACACTCAAAACAGTATGCCCTTCAGCTGTCAGCTAATGATTAGATGATGTTTTCCAACAAGGCTCTCCAACATCACATACAGTAACCGCAAACTGCACCGACTCGCACTGCCTGTTACCTTACTGTGTTTGCGTGCTCATACACTGCGAACACCAGGATTATTTTGTTGCTGCTTCTTTATCGTGATATATAGTCAGGTGGTAACCCTATAAAATAACCCAGCGTGGCCAGAGGTTAAATGATGCTGATGACGGAGAAGAAGTGGCTAGTGGTAAAAGGCATCACCGGTAAAGTGGGTGAACCCAGAGTAATTCCGTTGTTAGTAATGTGTATGCCACTTTGTTTCTTTGCAACTGCAGTGCTAAAGCTGCTATTTAGAGATGGGCGAATTTTTGGGGCGGATTTGGATTCGTAGCAGGATCGCCTGGTTCCTTTTTGGTTCGTGGATTTCCCTGGATCAATGTCAAAAAGGGCGATTCGCGGTTTTCAGATTTTTTTTATTTATTATCGCCATTACTCTCCGCGGATTCAGCAAATCCGTTGATGGATCAGTAGAATCCAATCCGCGGATTCAGTCATACGTTGGCGGATTCTACAAATCCGTCCACGGACTGTTTCCAGTGGCTGATTTTGATGAATCCGCGAGGATTGAAACCGACCAAATACGTCCGTGGATTTTACACCGCAAAACGGATTTTAGGGGTAAAATACGGGAAATGGATTTGGGCGGATTGGTCCATCTCTGCTGCTATTGCCCCTCTCAGAAATTACATTGTTTTTGTGCTATTTGAACAGGACACAGGACATTGGAACCGGCTATATCTTAGCTTTGGGGGGCCCCTGTTTAAATTGGTGTTTTCTCTTATTGTACCCAGCACATTAAAAATATGTGTAGCAATCGTTAACTAATGAATACACAGGACACCGAAATCCATTATTCACTGGCTCATCTGCAAATATAGCAATATTATCCTGCAGTCAGTACTGACACAATAAGTGCAAATGTCAGCTGAACCAGGGGTTACACAAAGGCTAGACTCTGCTTTGGAAAATCCCCAAATCAGGAAATACATTTTTTTTTTAAAAAGAGTCATGAGCTGTGTTAAACAAGTTGTCTCCGTACTGTAGCAGTCATTATTGTGATGGTAAATTCCACAATTTACAGTGTATACCAGGGGTAGCCAGCTGCAGCCCTCAAGAGCTGTCAGGTCAGGCTTTCAGGATATCACTCCATCAACAAGGTGGCTCAATCAGTGGCTCAGTCAAATACTGCACCACCTGTGCTGAAGCTGGGATATCCTGAAAACCTGACCTGTTGGTAGCTCTTGGGGACTGGAGTTGGCGACCCCTAGTGTATACACAATCAGTACTACACAACATGTATGCAGAAAACCACATGTACAGTATACAGTACACATAACTGCAGTAGATGTGGTGGCAGCAGTGCCTCTGCAGGTCAGTGCAGAGTAGTAGCGCTAATGAAGTCCACCACAGCAAGGGCACAATGTTTGATATCTGGCACTTGGTGGAGAAGCTTCTTATACCGCAGTTAGAATGAAGGAAGAAACCACTGTAGCAATACCAGGGACTGGGGAGCTAACCTCGGCTGGGCTCAAATAGTGTCGCTATTATCCAAAAATTGACAAGTAAGTGTCTCGGGTGCTTGAAACAAATAAGCATTGTGACGTAGCATGTCTTAATGATTTAACTATTTTATTGCTGTAGTTGGCCATATATATTGTGTAAGGCAAGGCATTAAGGATTTATTTAATGATGTAAGATTCCCAGACAGAAGTCACAGGGGTCAGTTTCTTAAGGTTCAAGTACTTATACAAATAATAACGTGCCACGTGCCACGTGCCACGTGCCACTTTATCATTGTGTCTCTTTGATCCAACATATCTATTATATTTAAGGCAAGGGTGTGTGATAAAAAAAAGATTGTACCACTAAAATGGCCCAAATAACATGATTTTGGTGTGTGCAAAGCTACTTATACATTGACAGCTCAACCCTAATTTGTTTTGGCATCATCTGTCTACTGTTTTCTTTGTGCTGTGTGGTATTTTACATGCTTGAACTTTTTTATGTTTCACACTAGGGGTGCTCAACTCCAGTCCTCAACACCCCCACCCCCTTCCCAGGTCAGGTTTTCATTCAAAGACTGAGCCTCTGATTGGGCCACCTGTGCTGAAACAGGGACTGATTGAGCCACATATGCTGAAGCAGGGACTGATTGAGCAACCTGTACTGAAGCAGGGACGGATTGAGCCACCTGTGCTGAAGCCGAAACCGATTGAGCCATCTGTGCTGAAGCAGGGACTGATTGAGCCACCAGTGCTGAAGCTGGGATATCCTGAAAACCTGACCTGTTGGGGCGGAGGGAGGGCGAGGCTTGAGGACTGGAGTTAAGCACCTCTGTTTTAGAATAGACAATAGATAGATTTTTTTAGAAGCTCAAGTATATGTAATTGACTAAAAAGAAGAGTGCAGAATACTAAAAAGTTTAGGGTACCAATGGTGACAGCCCCTAATATCTGAGTAAATATTTCTTCTACTACCGTTTTCCAGTTTTATTGCCCTGTTAGGCTGCGGCCAGGCAGGGAGCGGGCGCGCTGGCACTCGTGGGCTGTGCCCTGCTCGGCCGGGGCGATTTGTGGGCGGCTAGGTGCGCGCTCGTCTGGCGGCGCAGCCACAATGTCACGGAGCTGAGGAACCGCTCACGTGACACGCTTGCGAGCGGCAAAATCAAATTTGCTTGCTCTGCAAGCAGCTAAGCTCCGAGCAGGCGCAGGCACTTGGCCACACACATTGCCTCAATGTGTTTCAGAGTGGCCAGCGTGAGCGCGCTCGCCCGCCCGCCCAGCGCCACCTTGGCCGAGGCCAGATGAATACAGTAAACATCTATCTACTGCCCAAAATAAAACCTGTGAAATAGGAACAAAACACAGTCTTGTGCATATCTTATCATCTACAAATATTGCCGCTCGCAATTCATTGTGTGTCCAAATTGGGACCACATTGCAAGGAAGAACCATCACAGAGCAGTGCATGTGTGAGCCTCCAGGCCTTTCCATCGGGGAGATATTATAACCGGTATGCAATCATGTACAGCGCACATGTGGAGGACGAGACACATAGCCATATTGTGCGGTCGGTTGAGATGAGTGCAGGTGGGGTACAGAAATGCGAAGAAATTGTTTCATCCTGCAGAAGAGCCTTTGAAGAATTGTTTGACTAGTGTGAAACAGCTGTTGGCACCTCCTTATCCCACTGGATCACATGACATTACGATGTGTCTCTTTGTTGTATCCCTGGTGGTTACTTTTTATCTTTACACTTGATACATTGAGGTGATAGATAGAGGTTGTAAGTGTGCTGGAAACACTATTTTATGTGATGTCTGTTGTGACTGCGGATTCACCAAACCAGGCTGTGAGGAGTATCCCATACACCTGGGTAAATCAAATCTATAAGGTTGCTTTGCGTTGGACTCCTGGGCTAGAGGACAGTCGTGGTTATTTACTACAGTTTCCTGGTTGCAAATCTGTGGTGGAAAAGAATTGCACCAGATTTCAGTGGAATTTCTTTTCTCTGATACATAAGGTGCTGTTTTTGCACTGGGGTTGCCCCGGTTTTTCAGCAAGAAGACCCCTGTGTTCGTTCCAGTTGCATCAGCAACATACCACCTTATTTCCTAAACTGTATGGATAAACAGAACGTAAGATTACACCTGCAATATTCTACATTTGATGCAGATGCTAATTGAATGATTGCTTCATAATTGACTGGCTACATGGCAGTAATACACTCTGCCTCATACTGTGTGTAGACCCCGTCTCAAAGCACCCAGTATGTGCATATCAATCCTTGGCCACGGTCTGTGGCAAGTTTATGATTGGGCTACAGTACATGACCATATATTGTAACGTGTACTAGGTGTGCCAAAAAAGCTGCTGGAATCTGTCCATTAGTTCAGTGTTAATTTCGAACCCTGTAAACAAACACAGCTGCTGAGTGTTGGAACAGTGCTTGGTAGAATTAGAAAAGCACCGTTAAAAGTCTTACAAAACTTAAAATGACATATGCGTGTGCATCATGAGTTAAGAAAGTACTAAAAAAATGTTCCAGGAACAATTTCTAAACCGCAGGATTATTAAAAAGAAATAAAAAAACAAAAAAACAACAGTATTAAAAATAATTGTTAACTGATGAAGTAGGCCGCACAATGGCATTGTAAAGTTAACGCCTTCTTCAGAAGTAGCTTTAAGTCCTTAAGTGACAACCACTTTCTCACACTCTTAAAAGGATTTCTGTGCAACGGTTAAAAAAAAAAAAAGATTTTTGGCAAGTTATCCCAAATATTTCTAAGTGCTTCGCAAGTAATAAAAATATTAGCAATTCTAAAAAAAAGTAGCAAAGAAAACAAAAAGCGATTAATATCTGCTGTATTTCGGGCGCCCCCCACCTGCCCACCTAGGGCTAGATCTTCAGAAGTCCGATAAAAGTTTTATTGTGACGTTACCGCCATTTGACACACCGATAACCTTAACACGTATCCCCAAAGGTGGTTAGTGCTACGATGCCCTCGCAGGAAGCAGAAAAATATCAGATCCCTAACTTTTAACGGACGCCTGGCTTACTCATATGCAAATGATATGCTAATCAGCAGGTTAACTGAACGCTGCGGATCGCCAAACCTCCGTCCATGTTAGCACATGGAAATAACGCTACGATCATTGGGTCGCACCAAGCCCTGCCGTTGCATCCAGACCATGATTGTCATAGCGTTATTTCTGGGAATAGCCAGGGAATAGGAAAAAGGGCAGGTGTTAAGTGCTGCCCAAATGAGTGTACTGAGTGTAGGACTTAACCCTTTCGTTACACGTGTCATACAAAGATATATATTATGGATCATATAAATGTCTGATACAATCAAGAGATGCATCTGATATTGTGTAATGTTCATGTAATAAATAATACCATGGTTTTTAGTGATTAAAGTGAATGTAAGATATGTTTGTCTCGCCTCTGATGGTATATAATATTTAGTGTTCTAGGTATGGGTGTACAATAATGTGTCTACATATTATAACAAGAATTACCAAGAGACAGATCTATTTTTAAACCTTTTAACTGATTGGCGGGCGAAGCCAGCCAATCAGTGAGTACAACATCTGGTTGGCCAGTCAAGACCAACCAGAAAATGAAAAAAGTTTAAAACAAATATACAACAAAATCCAGTTTTCGAGTGCACCTACAACTGAACATAAAGTACACTAAAGGAGGATGTGGAGTTTAAAAGAAAAACCAGGGGGGGATACCGAGAAGAGCACCCCGCTTAAGGCCCACTGGAACGTACATTTATTTATTTATAAAAATGTTTTGCCAGGAAGTAATACATTGAGAGTTACTCAAGTTTTCAAGTATGTCCTGGGCACAGAGTTATGATAACAAATAATACATGGTTACAAATACATAGTTATGTAAGTGAACAGGGTATATATTATATACAAGACATTGCATGCACAGTTAGAAATAATATATATTATAGGCGTGTGTAACAGTTACAGCCCAGATTTAAATCTGAGACAGCTTTAGTTTTGAAAGAACTTAGACTGGTGGTGGCTGTGAGAGTCTCCGGTAGATTGTTCCAGTTTTGGGGTGCACGGTAAGAGAAGGAGGAGCGGCCGGATACTTTGTTGAACCGTGGGACAATGAACAGTCTTTTGGAGTCAGATCTCAGATGATAAGTGCTGCATGTGGTAGGGGTGCAGCACCTACCCAGTGGCCGCAGCGTAGGTGAACTGTGCTCGGATACGGGAGCGCACCAGCACCCGGAACAGAGCCTGGCGGTTAAGGGATGCCTCCCCAGCCAAACGCTGCTTCCTGGACTTATATATAGCCAACTTGGCTAATGCCAGGAGCAGGTTGGTGAGAAGGTCCCTGGCCGCAATGTTCCGTAATACCAGAAGTTGGGAATAAAACTTGTATTCATACACCGTTAATTCACTGTGTGTGAAAAAGAAAGGAATAAATACATAACGACAACAATAAATAACAAACAACAAACTATGTACAACGTCATCTCCTTTTTTGTAGCAGAAACTTCCAGGCTCACTAGGCCCCATGGTGAGAGGTCTGCCATGCCTCAATCTTGCAATGGGCACTGGAGGTGGCATGGGTGACTCCACAGGGGTTGAAGGAGGTGGAGTGGACATCCCCAGGGAGACCCCTGATGTGGATACGAACTCGCTTGATGCTGTCGGCATTGCGAGCATCGAGGGGGCTCGTAGACTCTCCATGCCTTGCTGGACAGCTCATGTAAGTGCTGAGGTGAACTGCCCCATGGAGTTGATCATGGCACGGCTGTGCTGACACATGAGGTGGTTGCTGAGTTACTGCTGACACCTTGATGTGTTCTCCGTCAGGGACAGCTGCGCTGTTATGCTGCGGGAGCCTGCCCTCTGCCTCTGCAGCAGCTCCTGCTGATGAGCTATAATGGCGCCTTCAGCCAGGGCATCGACTGTGGTTACTGCATTCGGCCACCAGAGTGCAGCTGGAGGAGCAGAAGCCAGAGGAGCAGCTATAGCAGACGGAGGAGCAGCAGCACAGGCAGCAGGAGGTGCAGAATGGGAAGCAGGCGGTGCAGCACCGGCAATAGGAGGTGTGCCACAGGCTGCAAAAGGGGCAGCACGGGAAGCAGCAGTTGTGGCTAGGGCAGTTGCAGGAGCAGCTGCGACTGGGGCAGTGGGATGAGGAACATTAAAGTCCACAATCAGTATGAAGGTGTTGGTCTCATCCTCAGCCTCGTCTTCCTCCTCTAGCTCTGCAGGATTGGGCAAGGGCTGTCTGCTTGATGTTCCTGAAACATAATGACATATTGTAATTGTAACACGGTTCCCCCCCCCCAACTTCACTTAGGGACCAGTGTTTGGGAGTAGACATATTACCACATGTGTAGGGTGCTCTACCTGTAGGTTTGCAGGAGGTCTGAGAGGTCTGCCATATGGTAAGGAGACAGGAACAGGACCGGCTCAAACAGATCTCTGGGTTCTTCTGGGTTGGTGTCAGCGCCTCCAGCGGTGATGGAACCCACGGAGTGTAGGTGTCAGCCCCCATCACTGCACAATCATATCCCTCCTGCCCAGGAACTGACACCAGAGGCAGAGGTATTTTTGAACATACTTTATTGCAGGGCATTCTGCATCAGCTCTCCTTCTGCAGCCCATCACATCCTCACTAGTCCCAGGCTTTCTAGACGGTGCATCCCCATCAATAGGGCTTTGATCCTGGTGGTCTCTAGGCCAGCCGGCCTAAAGTGAGCAAGCTTGCCCGGCCATTGGGGAAGGCTTACAGCTCCACCCTCTCTCACTGGGGAGCAGAGGACAAGGACCATCTCTCCCTCCTCACTCCCTGAGCAGGGGGCAAAGACTTCCTTCCTCCTCTCAAGGGCTGAGAGAAAGACTCCTTACTCTCTCCTCACTCCCTGAGGAGCTGAGAGGAAGACTCCTAACTTTGGCTACTCCCATAGAAACCTCTGGAAGGGGCGGGCTCATGGACTGTACCCACTCACAAGGGGCTGTACACAGGCCATGAGGCACCACCTACCTTCCTTCACTTTCAAGGGAAGCAGAAGGGGGGGTCATCGTCCCATATATTAACTTAACAGCAGATACACTATGTGGAGAGAAAAAGGTACTTATGGAACATGCCCTGTTATATAATCAAATACAGTTGTACAGAATCTTGGTACAAGTTAGTACATTTGGATGAATTTGGTTTGCATAAACAGCCATTTTTTTTAATGTCTCTTTGTTTAGAGAACATTTTTGCAGGACATGAATTCCTGATCTACAAATTGTTGCTAAACTTTAGAAGGCCTTAACCCCATGCACATGAATGAGAGCTGAGGCATGCTACAGTTTATCATCCCTTTGTTCAGCAATAACATTTAGAGTGGCCTCACATTTACAGTTATGTCCTGGGCCCAAAGTTACGTTAAGTACTTTAAAAGTGACGATTGCTAACATGTTTTCAATGGCAAACATCAAACGTCTGGAACGCATTAAGACAGGAAAATGATATGAGGGACACAGGTAAGTAGCTAAAGCAGTGGGGTGATCGTTAGAAAAAGGGAGAGCAACAAGATTCTTCAGTGATCCTTAAGACTATTAGCAGGCTGGTGACTCTTAGGAGATAACCATTTTTTTATATTCGCAATGTCCTGTGGAGTGCCGTTTTTTTCCTTTTTGGATCCAGTTTTGCAGTGATTACCCCTGGGGGGTGTAACTGTCCACCCGAAGCAATACAACGGATAAAGTGAGTGCTGTGACGGTGAGGGGATAACCAGGCTCACAATAAAGGTTAAGCCTGCATGGTTACCTGTGATCCTTGTATTGGGGTTCGGGAGTGTCAGCTCTTGAGCCCAGTGATTGTCTGTGCATTGTATGTAATTATGCAACAATAAAGAATTGATGTGTTTTTACCTTTCCAGGAGTGCCAGCTGAGATTGCTGGGCTATGAGTTCCAAGGGGGGTTTTACAGAGAAAGTATTGTCAGAATGTCTAGCTAGCCGGGTTCCAGAGTTGCTGGAGACCCCAAAAATGTACCCGGGAATCAGGTCAGATTCTTGGATACATTGAGACACATTGCTCCGGCAAAATCTCGCCTTGAAAACGCTTGCGCAACTCACCACTAGGATTCCCTGCTTCAGCACAGACCAGAAAGGTAAATGGGACATTGGGATGTGAGGTATCCCTAGAATGGTAAAGGGGTCCCTAGTTTAAGAGGAGATGCCCAGTTAATGCCCAGGTCACCCAGAACCCGGTATAGGGGTTCTGAGAGTGCTCCAACTATACATAAGGTTGTGAGGGTTTTTAAAGTCTATGTCTTGTATAGTGTGTGGGGAATATGGCTAGTAGGAATAAAGTGCAAATTCTTATTCTATTCCCCATAACCATAAGACTTAAGAAAGTATAAAATGTATAGTTTTATTAAACAGTGTGTTTAAAATACCTATATGTTTTGTGCACAGTAATGAGCTGGGACTTCCAGACCCTATGTCCTGAGGGAGTCACTGGGCTACCAAGTTGGTGCCACTGTCTCTACCCAGACATCGGACATGAAAGCCTCAGAGGATGTCAGTAGTGAAGAGCATTTGGGCAGAGGGTTTAGGCTGAGTACCCACTTCCTGGGATGAATGACAAGTCATCGGACTACCATTGCCTCCCCAGACTGTGAGGAGCCTAAACCAGCGTGTGGCTTCTGCATACCAAGTGGCTGAGGTGCCAGGTTGGCGCATGCCCTTGGTTGATGCCGAAGACCCGCTTGCCCGGCTTCCAGAGACTGCATCACTCTGATTGGCTGGTAAGAAATTTTCCACGCTCGGATTGGCTGTAGTATTTCATGAATGAACTCTGAAATACTATAAGAAACCCTCAGCCAATCCGGAGATCAGATTCCAAGCGCCAGAACATCAGCGGCTACACTGGCGACACACTTTATTCGAGCTCGGCTAGTCCCACGAATTCGGGTATACCCGGGTGTATTGAGGTTTGTGACTGTTTTCTGCCCGAGTGCATTGAGTTATTTTCCAGGCAGGGATTGAAGCATTTTATTCCCGCTGGCTGCAATACTGCACAGTATATATATATATATATACTGCATTACAATTCATGAATTTATGCCATCTGGTAGACACGCGAAGCATTGCAGCCTATTAAATCCTAATCATTATCATTTAACAGATCAGCCGCCCGTCAGCCAGGCATGAACCCAGGCTGGGAAGGCAAACGCAACGGGGCTTGTCAGAGGTGAGGAGCGGCGCATTCCAGGTATCTGCCAGGTACATACTGGGTATTTGCTCGAATAAAGTGTGTCGGTGCAGTAATTTGAATCTATGAAAAGATGCTCTTGGAAAAATACAGCGAGCCGGCTTCAGAAATTTCAGGTCGAGAAATTTTCTAAGTCCCTCTTTTCGGGGCCAAGTTCTGAGAATTGAACGTAACGGTCGCGGCTAGGATTGCAAGCCGAAAATAGTTCCAGGACTTTTGGAGCTAGCTCCCGGTCAAGGGATTTCAGCACCTCTGGAGCGGATACAGCTTTGGCGTCAGGAATTTTTATGCCGATTTGAAGTTCCAGGACATTTTGGGACAAGTCACGGTCAACCTAAAGACTTTGTTTTACGTTCTATTTCACCTAGGAAAGTCTAGTTTTGTAGCCCAGACCCCCAGTAAGTTGTCTTTCTTATGTATTTTGTGTCGCATTGTGTGTACGCCTATTTTAAGTGAATAAATGACAATTTGTTTTACTAACTTGTTTTGCTCAGTGAATGATCCCGGTAATAAGGTGTACATTACCTGGTCTCCTGTGGCAAGTGCTCCTACAGTATTTTCAAAGTTACTAACATCTGTCAGCATTTCATGTTTGTAGTGTGCTTATTGCCCCTTTAGCATTAGCAATAATAATCATAGGTAGCATACTTTGCAGGTATGTGTGGGATTCAATTATTGCTCTCGCATGGGAATATGTATCAATTGTCACAAACTGTAGCATTGCTCCAAAACAGGTGCAAATTGTGTCCTTTTTTACTCTGTGGGATTGTGTGAATGTATCAAGGTGCTTTGCTTCATTTTATGCCCCAGTTCGCACCCCTTGTGCCATGAGTGTTTTGGGGAGTGGTTATAGGAGGAGCTAGACGAGGAGGGCATCCAATCAATAGGAACTGGTACTGTTTTCCTCTCTCTTCGCTCCACATACCGGTAAATCCACCAGGTTTAGGTGGTGTTAGCCTCTGCTCCATAGAGATCGGCGCCAAATGATAAAGGCAAGATTCATAAATGCGTCACTGCTCACAAACTGACACAGATGCAAATATTTTCTCCCTGTTTGCAGCAAACTGCACCATTTTCAATACATATCCCCACATTGTTTTAGATTATACAATGCAAACCGCATTATTCTATCTTGTTGCATCGGAGAGTGAGATTTGCGGCAGGTCACCTTGATAACTTGCAGCAGGAGAAGATGTTGCATCAATTTCAATGCTTATGAGACGTCTCTGACTTTAATAAGTAGGCCCCTTGGTAACTCAAAGGCAAGGCTGCTTATTTTGGAGTGGTTTATTCCTATTTTGTTTCTTTTGCAAGAAACTTCCCAAGGTGTGTTTCTGTGGTGCCCCACTATTTCAGTGAAGGACAAATTATTTTGGCTGGCCTCAGACCAAAAAAAATAATAACTCATAGTCAATCTTTATAGATTCGTAAGGACAGAAGAGATAACTTCACCACTGCAGTGATTCTCTTGTTCTCTCTGTAAATGTAACCAAGCCAAATGTTATCCTTGGTACAAAAGCAGTTATGACTTTACTTGAATAAGTATGCGACCTTATAGTACTTTATTAAACATGTACAAATTCTGTATGTTCTGGGAGACAGAATGAATCTAGACTGTATAAGCACTGCGTATACAACATGCTGTTAAAATACCATATAACTATGCAGGTTTGTTATGCGATCAACCTCAAAAAGCACATCATCCTTTCATTATGCCTTCTGTTAATACAATCTTTTCCTTAGTATTTTGTTTTGCCATTTTATTCTTTTCTGCTTTTTCACCTTTAACTTACTCAGAAAGCACATTAACGGGTGACTGAGCTTTGCAGAGAATGTACGGGTAGTTCTGTGTGTTATATGAATGTTTATGACATTTTACTATGAGTTATTAGTGTATTTCCTTTCATCGGCATGTGGATGGGGATTCTTTGACAGACCATAGAATAAAAACTGTTCTCCAAAAAATAAATAAAACGAAGGTTAAGGATAATACCTTTTAATGGCTAACTGATGTTACACGAGAATGGCAAGGTTTC
Source organism: Ascaphus truei (assembly GCF_040206685.1). NCBI lineage: Eukaryota > Metazoa > Chordata > Amphibia > Anura > Ascaphidae > Ascaphus > Ascaphus truei. The sequence goes on along the minus strand of NC_134484.1, from coordinate 193,674,533 downwards.
AGGTCCACTTAAGCCACGTCATCAGACAAGTGTTACAATCACTTGATTTGAAGCGTTCTTGCATGAAGAAAGTACACCAGTGGCTGTGAATGTTAATCCGCCTAATAGAATGGGTTCTGCACTCGCACATCTCAAACCTTTTTCAATTTGGCTCCATACCGGTACAACTCCCCACCCCCGCGTGCACACATCCACATCCCTTCCCATTTTCAAGGCACTCCTACATTTTCACCTCCCCAGCAAAGAACTTGATTAATTGAGGCCTGAGGCTACTTCTCGCTCTCCAGGATTCACTTACTCGCCCTCTCAAAAATGTTTGCTACTGCACTTGCGCCTATTGTATTCTTTAAATCTCCCACTATTGCACTTAACTTGTGATATCTATAGGGTGGGGACGCCCTCATTTATTTACTTTAACTTTCTTTTTAATGCACTTGTATAACTCTGTATCTTATCACTGTCTGTATTATAACCCTGTAAAGCACTGCACACACTGGTGGTGTATATATACACACACAATAAAAAAAAAAAAATATATATATATATATTATATTTACACATATATATATATATATATATATATATATATATATATATATATATATATATATATTAAGTTATGGTGGGTGAAAAAGGCAACAATAAACCTCCACCGTATTGCATATAGCAAATAAAAAGATCACTTGTGAGCACATTCACATGTCTTAGGCAGGTCTGCAGCCCTGACTTTCACCATTATCACCCAGCATGCAGTGTTTCCACTGCAGCAAGGGACTCTGGGAAATGACATGCAAATGAGCACACCGTGACCTTTTGCCTGAAAATACCATTGTTACATGGAGCCCATATAAGCTAATGCTCACTGTTAACACAGCTTTAAAGCACAGCATGGTAATCGGATGCAAAGCCAGAGAAACCATTCACAGACATGTTTCAACCTTAATGGGTATCATCAGTGTGAAGTTGGTTGTACTGCTGGCTTTGCAATTTTCAAGGCTGTAGGGTTTAGCATCACAGTTTTAAGTTATTGTGGGTGAAAAAGGCAACAAGAAACCTCCACCGTATTGCATATAGCAAATAAAAAGATGAAACCCTACAGCCTTGAAAATTGCAAAGCCAGCAGTTCAACCAACTTCAAGTAGTATATATATACTATTGTATGTTGCAGCGTAAGGGGTATATAGACATTAAATATTGTTTTTTCATATTTCTTGATTTTATTGACGAAACAATTTTAAGACATACAATTATCACCATTTTATAAAATCAAAGTCATCATCTGAACAAATTGTAATACAGGCAGTTCTCAGTTATCCGACACAATGCGTTACTCAAAATGGCGATAGATAGCAAAACGTTGTAAAGTGAAACACGTTTTCCAATAGGAACACTGTTTAAATGAAAGGTTCCGTTCCTGAAGGCATTTTTAACACTAAAATACACCAAATATTTTACGCAGGCAATAAGATATGCAGCACGCACGCACGCACGCACGCACGCACATATATATCACCACTGTCATTAAGGTTATGGTGGGTAAAAAAAGTGACAAAAACCCTCCACAGTAAAGCATAAAGCAACTGTAAATATTACTGTATGTTCATTTGCATATCTTAGACAGGTCTGCAACCCTGTCTTTCCCCATTGTCACCCAGCATACAGCACTTCCACTGCAGCAAGGGATTCTGGGAAATGACATGCAAATGAGCACTCAGTGCCACCTTTTGTCTCAAGCTCATATTACACAAGCCAATCCTCAAGCCAATGCATGCCGTTTTAAACACAGCTTTTAGACAAAGGCTGGGATGAGATGCAAAGCCATTAGACCCACTCACATACATGTTTCAACCTTGATGGGTATCATCAGTGTGAGGCTGGTCTTAATGGCTAGAGCAGGTTTGAGACTAGACTAGGTAATCACCACTGTCATTAAGGTTATGGTGGGTAAAAAATTGACAAAAACCCTCCACAGTAAAGCATAAAGCAACTGTAAATATTACTGTATGTTCATTTGCATGTCTTAGACAGGTCTGCAACCCTGTCTTTCCCCATTGTCACCCAGCATACCGCGCTTCCACTGCAGCAAGGGATTCTGGGAAATGACATGCAAATGAGCACTCAGTGCCACCTTTTGTCTCAAGCTCGTATTCCCAGAATCCCTTGCTGCAGTGGAAGCGCTGTATGCTGGGTGACAATGGGGAAAGACAGGGTTGCAGACCTGTCTAAGACATGCAAATGAACATACAGTAATATTTACAGTTGCTTTATGCTTTACTGTGGAGGGTTTTTGTCACTTTTTTTACCCACCATAACCTTAATGACAGTGGTGATTACCTAGTCTAGTCTCAAACCTGCTCTAGCCATTAAGACCAGCCTCACACTGATGATACCCATCAAGGTTGAAACATGTATGTGAGTGGGTCTAATGGCTTTGCATCTCATCTCATCCCAGCCTTTGTCTAAAAGCTGTGTTTAAAACGGCATGCATTGGCTTGTGTAATACGAGCTTGAGACAAAAGGTGGCACTGAGTGCTCATTTGCATGTCATTTCCCAGAATCCCTTGCTGTAGTGGAAGCGCTGTATGCTGGGTGACAATGGGGAAAGACAGGGTTGCAGACCTGTCTAAGACATGCAAATGAACATACAGTAATATTTACAGTTGCTATATATATATATATTTATATATATATATATATAGGAAACCAGGTGTCCCACCAAGGAGACAAAAAACAGCACTCAAGGTATATTGCAAAAGTGTATTTGAAAAAAAGCAGGCACATATAAATCCAACGTTTCGGTCCTGTATAGGACCTTCCTCAGGGGCGTGCTATACAGGACCGAAACGTTGGATTTATATGTGCCTGCTTTTTTTCAAATACACTTTTGCAATATACCTTGAGTGCTGTTTTTTGTCTCCTTGGTGGGACACCTGGTTTCCTGTTATTTTTGTTGAACAAGCACCTATTTCTTTGGAGCCTTTGAAGTGCCTGCTGTTATCTTTATATATATATATATATACACAGAAATATAAACAACGTTGCAAAGCGTCGTAAGAGCGTTGGATAAGCCGTTTTGGCGTTGTAAAAATGAACATAGGTATGCATTGCATAATGTTGGATAAGCCATTCGTTGTAAAACGAAGCGTTGTAAAACGAGGACTGTCTGTAATATTTTGTTAGTGACCGATGAAAGTCCTTGATGTTCTTGATATAAGTGCTATAGTATAATGTACAAAGCTTAAACGATCAAGTATATAAACCTCAAGACGTTGTCATGTTTCTGTCACAACCTGTTTTACAGAGTTTTCCATATTTTATCGTTTTATAATGCTAATAAAAACAAATTAACCAAATGAGCACGGAAATAACCACTACAGCAATGTCATTGAAAACAGCTGTGTGTAGCCTTATATAATAAAAAATAAACAATAAAATAAAAAAATGTTAATGCCTTTAAAGTGAACACAGCACACATTGATACTTTAAATGATTTCGTTAAGAGGCTGCATGGATTTCTGCATTAAAACTTCAGTAAATACGTATGTGTTCTTTTCTGTAAGATGATTATGGTTTCTCAAAATGGTTATCATTTAAGATAATAATAATAATAATAATAATAATAATAATATGTACATAAGAAACTGATTCTAGGACATGAAGCCTTAACATTCCAGCAGAGGTCCTTAGCAGGTCCTGTGGTGGAAGCAGGATTTGGGAGGTGTACAGAAGGTGCAAATGAAACAGAGACACTGTTTTGTCCAGTATTGATGGCTATTGACTCAGCTCTGGCCCTGTTAATTATTATTATTTTTTTTTTAAATGTCACAGACTTCTCAGCACAAAAACTCAGCAGCAGTTCACAATCATGCAATTCTCTGCTAGCAGATGTTGCTGTGGTGAGTCAGTCCAGTGTATGGCTATTTGCCATTTACAAGGTTTTCTGATCCTCATCTGTCCCTTAATGCTACCATCTGTGCCTCAAGGATCATTGGTTTTTCCCTATGTGGGAAAACCCTTACCTCCTCTATTTTCACTTCATGACTATTCATTGCTCTTCTATGAGCTTCTCAGTTGGATTCTTATACCTAGCAATTATGGTCTGAGTCATTCCCTTTTTACACTGACTCCCATTTTTCATTCTTGGCACCCCATCACAGTTCTGCCTTATTGCTACACACAAGCATGCAGATGCAGTGTGGCACCTTGTGCTTCTTCGGCGTCTTGAAACAAGAAAGAGTCTTTGGACACCAATACATAAGGTAGAAGTAAGCTAACACACAGTTAACAATGTACTAACTTCCATTCAAGTGAACGTAAGCTACTGCAACATTAATTGTGCATGGCTCCTCTTTTTACCATTCTGAATAGAGGGGGCTTGTCTTACTGTTGTTGTTTTTGTTGTTGTACTGTTTATGTGGAAAAGAGATGTACATGAAACATTCATGCCTACATAAAAGTGAAAAGTGATGATCCTAAACTTTTATTTTACTTAATGCAAGGTCAATTATTAGCAATCCTCTCCTATGGAACCACCTGTCACATGAGGCTTTGTGAATAACCAAAACTATGCCAACCATGTCAATTCACATCATTTGCATTAATTGTATATGGGTTTGTTGCCATGAAAAGCATGTCTGTGTCAGTACCCACAGGTGAGGTTTGAGAACTACTGATAAATAACCCTATCAACCCCTTCCCCTCTGTCCCTGAATAACAGCGGGAGTCCTCAGCTTGTATTTGAATTGCTCCGAATTGCTCTCTGAGCGATTGGAAGTTCAGAAAACAGTGTGTTACTTCTCTCATTCTGGTGTCAATAAGTGCTGACTGCAAGACAGGATACGAACTCGCAGGGCAGAGGTAGGGAGTAGTACACCAACCCTGGCCTGGGATCTGAGGCCTGAGATGCAGGGGTAGTAAAGTCCAATTCTGGGGTCGAGGCAGACAGCAGACAGGAATAGTCAAGTCCAATACTGGGGTCGAGGCAGGCGGCAGGCAGGTGGGGGGGTCAGGTCCAGGCAGAGGTCAAGCACAAGCAGGTAATCACAAAGGCAAAGACAGGGCTCAAGCAGAACAAGGTACAGAGTACTTTGCACGAGCGCTTACAGGGAGCAACTGCCTGCTATTTAAAAGGCCGGAAGCAGCTGCTGGCAATGAGGGCCAGAGAGAGGCTGACTTCCTGTCAGGAAACAAGATGGTCATGGTAGCTTCAGTGAGGGTGAGAGGTCACTTCCTGTCGGAAGCCATCTTAGGTATCCAGATTCAACCTCACCCACCCAGCGTACATCTGCGTTGCTCCAAAGGTGCTAGCCTGATGAGGGCCCCCTAAGAACTGCTCCCCTCTGCACAGGACCAGGGTGCTAAGGGTTAACATGTGCTTGTTCTTTGTTGAATTGGCAACCCCACCCACTGGAATGTTAATGAGCCAAGGGGACAAAGAAAAGATCTTTTTGTTCACAGACGCACCAGATTCAACCTCACCCACCCAGCGTACATCTGCGTTGCTCCAAAGGCGCACAGCCTTTGGCACAGCCAAAGGGCGTGAGCCGTTTGCTGCCGTTCGCTGATGTTAGTTGATGTTAAAGTGATGTTGAAGCTGCTCTATTTCTATCTGAAACACATAAGCCCTTTATCCCCTGTACCCAATTTTCCAACTTTCTGTCCATGAAATGTCTATGAATTACCTGTATAACCCTGTTCTTTTATCGTAACCATGTATTTTTTATAACTCTGTGCCCAGGACATACTTGAAAACGAGAGGTATCTCTCAATGTATTACTTCCTGGTAAAACATTTTTATAAATAAAATAAATAAATAAAAGATCCCTTATAGTATTCCCCCCCCCCCCCCTTCAGGGTCGAACTCTAGGGTGACCAGATCCTGGTTCATCTGGACGTCCACAGTGGGGGAGGCCGGGGTGTATCTGGATGAGTACTTGGGGAAGGTTGAGGTGTACTCTGAGGAATTGGGGCTGGCTGGGTTGTATCTATGGCAGGTCAAGGAATAGCTGTGTGAGCTTGGACTGTAACTGGGACTGGTGGGGCTGTGGATGGGGGGGTCAGGGAGTAACTGGGACTTGTCATGCTGTAAGTGGGACTGGTGGGGTTGTAACAGACTTGTGGGGCGGGTTGGGGATTTACTGGGACTAGTCGGGGAGTAACTGAGATTGGTCAGGCTGTAACTGGAACTGGTAGGGCTTTGGCTGGGGGACATCGGAGAGGAGGAGGGGGAGGTGGGAGAGGTGGGCAACTTGGCCTGGGCTTTCTGGACGCATTAGAGCATTGTAATGGCGGACACGATCTTAGCTGGAGGAAAGATGGGAACCTTGTTCGTAGTGTCTATGTCGTTCGTAGACAACTGGCAGGATAGCGCATCAGCTTTCACCTTCTTGATTCCTGGGTGATAGGAGACCCCGACAGGATGACAGGGTGGAAGGCATTTCACATCGCAGGCAGACCCCTACGTTAGTATCTGTCCTGAGTTCTAGTCAATCTGGGGGTTATGAATGCGGAGCCAAGGAAGCCCCAGAATGACATCGATGGTTGGGGAATGGATAACATCCAGCTGAAGAACCTCATGGTTCAAACCACTGACCGTGACTTTGAGCTGAGTCGTCTCTTGCGAAACTACCCCAGTTCCCAATGGTCTACTATCAATAGAGGAGATACCCTTTCTCTGGAGGCATATCCTTTCTCTGGAGAGGAATATTGGCTCGCTGAGGGAAGGCTTTATCCACGAACATACCGGTGGCTCCAGAATCCACAAAGGCCTTGGTAGTAACTGAATTGTTCTGCCAAGAGAAACAGATCGGGATCATCAGGCGACTGGGAGGTGGGGATATGGCGCATATGCCCAGAGGCAACTCCCTTGTTTGTGCTGGGCACTGGCCATCTCCCGATTTCTTAGGACAGACCTGTACCATATGGACTTTCTTGCCACAGTAGAGGCACAATCCTCAGGCGCGAGAGTGCTGCTTCTCCCGTTCCATGAGATGCATACTGCCCAAATGCATGGGCTCTGCCAATTCTTCAGAGGCATCCTTAGGAGGAACCTCAAGAGGTGGGACCAATGGAACAGACCGGACCCTGTGATACGTCCCTGCTCCTGACGTCTCTCCCTCATCCAAAGATCGAGGGAAATGCAAAGGGTGATCAGGCCTTCTAGATCAGTGGGAATGTCCCTGTAAGTTAATTCATCCTTCAGTCTGTCTTCAATGCCTTGACAGAAAGCAGACTTCAAGGCCTCCTCGTTCCAATCGGTCTCCGCTGCCAGGGTCCTAAACTAAATAAAATATTGTCCCATGGTACGCAAGCCTTGTTTAATCTGCAGGAGTGCAGATTCGGCAGAAGCCGCATGACCGGGAGTATCGAAGATCATTCGGAATGTCTGCATGAAGGTGCTGGAGTCATCCAACAGGGGGGAGCCTTTTTCATAAAGGGGGGACGCCCATGCTAACGCATCATCCGTGAGGAGGGAAAAGATGTACGCCAATGATAGTGATGGGTAGAAAAGGATGATGGTTGCGTGTCAAACTGAACCTGGCACTGGTTCAGAAATCCTCTGCAAGCTGAGGAAAGGCCTCCATAGCGGTTGGGAGTGGGGATACGGGGTTCCTTTAAGACCACAGGTACTGGCACGACTTGACAATCAGGAGACGAGGACGGAGACGGAGCTACCATGGTAGGGCTGAGGGGACTGCACACGGTTTGCAGCATACCGGAGATTGAATCCAGTTTCTGATCCAGTGTAGCTAAATTGGCGCCATGGGTTCCCATAAGCTGGGCCTGACAGGTAACGGCATTCACTTTTTCTGCGGGGTCGGTTGCGTGGCTCGTGCAACGTTGCTGACTGCAAGACAGGATATGAACCCGCAGGGTCGGTAGAACACCGACCTTGACCTGGGATCTAAGGCCTGAGTTGCAGGGGTAGTCAAGTCCAATTCCGGGATTCGATGCAGGCGGCAAGCAGGGGTGGTCATGTCCAGGCAGAGGTCAAGCACAAGCAGGTAATCAAAGATGCAAAGACACGGCTCAAGCAGGACAAGGTACAGAGTACTTTGCATGTGCACTGACAGGGAGCAACTGCCTGCTATTTAAAGGCCAGAAGCAGCTGCTGGAAATGAGGGCCAGAGAGAGGCTGACTTCCTGTCAGGAAGTGATGAGCAGGAATTGCCAGGGAGCAAGATGGCCATGGTAGCTTCAGTGAGGGTGAGAGGCCACTTCCTGTCGGCAGCCATCTTAGGTATTCGGACAGATCCCTTATACTCAGGGGTTGATTCTATATTTGCCGTGGCAGACAATCTGGCTGTTTTCAGTCAAAATTCCCCATTAACTCGGAGGGGAATTTCATCCATAAATGGCTGGATAAGCCCCTTCAGCTCATATAGAGCCAGCCCCTTAAACTCTTATGCTTCAGATCTGCCTATTCTGAGTCACATGCCTGGGCACAGAGATAGGTGCGCAGGGTTTAGGGGCCCTGAAATTCTGTTTTATTATTGATTTAAAATATAATACATTGCTGTTACAACTCAAGCTCTACTTAGTTGCATTATGTGTTTTTTATATTTGTATTTTTTGCACCATAACCAGACAGTGACTATGGGGAAATACTGATATAATACAAGAACTCCAGGCACAAACAGAAAATTTTCCCCAAAGCTTCAACCTGCTACATAACGCTCATACGTTTCTAGAGGGAGGGCGCGCGCGTGCGTGCGACAGAGCACATGGCACCTCTCGAGCGATTTCTGCTCTTTGGGTTTACGCAACGGGGAGGCGTGGTGGTGGAGACGTGGCCATTACGTCACGTGAGCGGTTCGCCCCATTGACCGAACTGCGCAGGTGACCCGGCCATCGCGCGTCAAAGACTAAATTGTTTGTCTTCTTGAGAAATGCGTGCGCGGTCACGCTTCACCGGTCACACGCTCTATGGGCGGCCGTGCGTGCCGTCGCTGCCACTATAAACGCGGCCTTATAAGCAGCAACACCAGAAATGGATTTGGAAGCTGAAAAGAGACACGTTAATTTGTCCATGCTCAAAATGGTATTGTCTGCTGCATTAACACAGCATGATGTTTTACAGGCTGGAGCAGGTGAAACACTCAAAATGCATCAGAAATCTCACACAAGTTCCCCAGGTCTGTCACCATTTGTAAAACATTAAACAAAGTTTAAACTGGAGATATATTTAAATTCTGTCATAAATATTGAAATGAGTACACTATGCGAGTCACTTTGAGCTTCCAAATTCCCCCTTTTACAGGGATTTCCCTAAAGCTTTAGTCCTTTAGCGTGATTGGACTAACATGAAAAATGATTTATATAACTAGCTGTAATAACGATCTGAATCTGCTAAAACTAGTTATATTCTTCCAAATAATGAAGCGCACCTTGCAAAGAAAGAAGTTGCCAAAAGCCATTTTGTCATTGGACCATGAGAGGGAACCACCTAAGAACTGTTTCTGCTTCTAATGGTGGATGTCACATTTTTATCAACTACACGATTGATTCGTTTCCTTTGTTTGTAAAGTGATGGCTTTCATGACGCTGGAGGGATCAAAGCCGATGATAACTAAGGTAATGTGCATGCATTGCACCAACGCCATTCTAAGGAGCTTCTTCACATCTTTATTGTTCAAGTTAATACAATGGGTCTTCCCATTACCAGTTCGTAGTTTTCTCACCTAAAACATACTGTACCATATAGTAGAGCCAAACCATCCTAAAAATCTGGAGTTAGTTAACACGTATGAATATGCATACAGGTACAATCCAACATGTGACTCCACCCAAGAGGGAGAACTAAGCTCCACCCCTTTTTGACCTTAGCATGTCCCTCACTGCTCTCCCCTCTTCTGCCCCTGCATCTCACTGCTCTGACTTCTTCTCCCCCCTGCAATCAACTGCTCCCCTCACTCCCCTCTCTGCATATCATTGTATCTGTGCACCCTACTGTGCTCTTGTGTGACCTACTGAACACATCTTCTCTCTTCGCTCTATTGCCTACCGCTTCAAGGTATACGGGACTCCAGATTCATAGACAGAACTCAACTGTGTAAATAGTACAGGGATTAGTAGCTGTGTCTCTGAAATACTAGATTCAATTGGATACTGTAGGAGATGTGTGCAGAGGGGAAAACACCAGTGACGTTTTTAGGGGAAATTAAACGTAGGCTTTATTAGCCAGCAGCTTTAAACAGAAAACCGCTTCATGTCAGCAAACAAATTAGAGCAGAAAACAATAACAGGCCTAACCCCATGTAGGGGACTGACACACTTCAGCAGTCCCTACCTGAGGGCTGGAAGGCTAGGCCTCATACCAACCTTTGACACAGTCCAAAGAGAGGTACCTGTAGGCAGGGTGCTCTCCATGTCAGTCCAGGATCTGTGTCTGTGGGGGTTCCCTTTGGCAGGTTCCAGGGACCGATGCTGCCTGGAAGAATCTATCTTTTCCTGGGATCTCTCTAGAAGCACAGACTCTTCTAGGCAGTCTGTGTAGCAGGCTTAGAAGCCTGCTTGATGAGCCAGGTGGAGACTGGTCTATTAACTCCTGCTGAAATTATCAAGCTCCTTGCTGAACTCATCAGCAAAAGACGAGCTTTATTTTGGAAGCCTTTTAGACAGGTGAAAGGCCCTGTTACAGATACAATCCAATGGTGGATTTTAAGAATTCAATCCGCAAATTCCATAATTTGCTGGTGGATTGCTGAATTGGATTGTCGGTGATAAAAAAAATCCCGGATAAGATGAATCGCCCTTTTTGAGACTGATTTGTGGAAATCCGCGGACCAAAGGAAGCGCCCGATCTGAGGGTGATCCAAAAATGCAAAACAAAATCGCCCATCTCTAGCCTGTAGTTAGGAGAATGAGTAGGCTGCTGAAGGGAGAAAACTTCCCTCCAAGTCTCCTGCTCAAAAACCAGAGGGTTGCAAATTAGGAGCAGGAGGGTTGGTACAGTATGTGTGTAAAATGTAGCATATTGCATGTGCACAAGGCCGGCGCAAGGGTATTCGGCACCCTATGCGAACCTTCAGCCCTGCGCTACCACACCCCTCCTCTCACCCCCTCCTTCTCCTCTTCCTCTCATCTCCTCCTTCTCTTTCTCTCTCACCACCTTCCTCCTCTCACCCCCTTTTTGTCCTCTTCCTCTCTCACCCCCTCTTCTTCCTCTTCCTTTCTTACCCCCCCTTCTCCTCTCTCACCCCTCCTTCTCCTCTCCCTCTTTCTTCTCTCATCCTCCTCTTCCTCTCACGACTCTTTCTCTTCCTCTTACTCACCTCCTCCTCTTCTTCTCACCCACCTACTTCTCCTATGTCACCCCCTTTTCTTCCTCTTCTTCTCTCACCCCTCCATATCCTCTCTCATCCCTCCTCCTCTTCCTCTCACTCCTTCTTTCTCCTCTTCTTTCCCCCTCCTTCTCATCTTCTCCCCCCTCTTTCTCCTCTCACCCCATCCTTCCCTTCCTCTCTTCCCTCCTCCTCTTCCTCTCTCACCCTCTTCTTCCTCTTCCATTCTTACCCCCCCTTCTCCTCTCACCTTCCTACTTCTCTCATCCTCCTCCTCTCACCCCCTCCTCTTTCTCTTCCTCTCTCGCCCCCTCCTCCCCCTTTTCCTCTCTCACCTACCTAATCCTCTTCCCCTCACTCACCTCCTTCTTTTCTTCTCTCATTCCTCCTCTCCTCTTGCCCCTCCTCCCCGCGGCTTCCCCTCTCCTTCTCTCACCCCTCCCCCTCTTCCTCCCTCTCCCTCCTTCTCCTCTTCTCATCCCATTCATCCTCTCACCCACTCCTCCACTCTCACCCCTCCTCCTCCTCTCACCCCCTCCTCCTCCTCCTCCTCTCACCCCTCCTTCTCCTCTCACCTCCCCTCCTCTTCCTCTCACCCCTCCTTCTCCTCTCACCTCCCCTCCTCTTCCTCTCACCCCTTCTCTTTTTCTCTCACCCCCTCCTTCTCCTCTTCCTCTCATCCACCTCCTCATATTCCTCTCACCCCCTTCTCTTTTTCTCTGACCCCCTCCTTCTCCTCTTCTTCTCACCCCATTCATCCTCTCACCCACTCCTCCTCTCTCACCCCTCCTCCTCTCACCCCCTCCTCCTCTCACCCCCTCCTCCTCCTCTCACCTCCCCTCCTCTTCCTCTCACTCCTCTTTTTCTCTCACCCCCTCCTTCTCCTCTTCCTCTCATCCACCTCATATTCCACTCACCCCCTGCTTTTCTCTCACCCCTCCTCCTCCTCTTCCTCTCACCCCTCCTTCTTGTCTCTCACCCCCTCCTTCTCCTCTTCTTCTTCTTCTCACCCAATTCGTATCCTCTTCTTCTCACCCCTTCTTCTATTCTTCTTTCACCCCTCCTCGTCCTCTCACCCCCCCCATCTTCTGTTCCTCTCACCCCTCCTTCTCCTCTTCCTCTCGCCCCCTCCTTCTCCTCTCTCACGCCACTCCTTCTCCTCTTCCTCTCTCACTCCCCTCCTCCTCTTTCTCACCCCCTCCTCCAACTCTCACCTACCTGGCAAAAGATCAACGTAGGATGGGCTGGACGCAAAAACTATGCGAAAGCACTCCACAACTCACTGGGGTAGTGAAAAAATATATTTTATATTAAACTGTAATAAAAACAAATAAACAAAGACTTAGCTATATGAGACAGTGGGAAGCGGATTTAGGGGAGACACTAGAGGACGAGGACTGGGAGAGGATCCTGCAGGCAGCAGCGAAAAGCTCTATCTGTACCACGTTAAAGGAGAACGCATATAAAGTCCTAATGCGCTGGTACTACACCCCAACAAAACTATCTAAATTTGTCAGAGGCTATTCTCTGCTCTGCCCCAAGCAGTGTGGAGAAAGAGCGGACTTGCGCCACATGCTGTGGTCGTGCACGAAGGTGGCTCCGATTTGGGCGGAAATTAAGGAGTGGCTACAAAGGTTGATAGGTGTGGAGATCCCCCGTGGCACATTTTGCTACTGCCACCAGATGTGAGATCGCAGCATTGTGGAAGCAACCAGATATCCCAATTGTACCCAAAATCAGAAATAGAATTTGGTTTGTTTGCCGGATGGATCAGTTGACAAGTCTGGTTAACGACACCGGCTCAAATTTTCTAAAAGTCTGGTCACCATGGCTGGCGCAGACAGACATCCCAGGGGTGGACAGTGCCACTATATTGCAATGATAGATAAAACATGCGTTCTCCTGTGACCAAACGGATCCATGACCATACAGAGACAGTAAGACGGACCATAGGCAGGAGACCGAAGATACGAGGTCTCCCCGAGCGGGTCAGATAAAGTTTATGATCTTCAGAGGAGAAATCGAGCAAAGGCCAGAAAAGCAGGAACAGTGAGCAGATGCTCCCCTTCCATCAACAAGGTCACCCCCTCCACATCCTCCCCTCCCCAGCTTCCCTTGGGTCCTGTCTCCCTGTCTGTCCTGTGAGTCCTGTTTTGTCAGTTTTTTTTTGTTTTCTCGTGGGTGGAGTAGAAAACGCGGTGGCCCTAATAAAGCCAATGGGTTGTGTTACCTTGTATGTAATGTATCACCCAATAAAATCAAAGTTATAAAAAAAATGTAAAAAAATAAACAAACTACAACAAAACAGGGGGATAGCACTCCCACGCATTTCACGCTTCCACAGCGCTTTCTCAAGGAGTACTCCATGATGTAGTTTAATAAAAAAAAAATGTCACTACCCCGGTGAGTTGTATTGGCGTCCAGCCCATTATACGTTGATCTTTTGCGCTTGGTTCCTGGATTGGTGTGACGCACAGCAGCCTTACAGGTTTAGACTACACAGGACTTGTGTATATCCTACGTGGGGGAGACGGTGCCTTACACGGAGCCGCCATACTCCGCACCGCAACAACGGACAAGACGGGAAGCAAAGATCAACATTATACTCGGAGAGGGGGCTTCAGGGGTAATTTTACTTTTTCCTCTGTCGTGCATACCCCTCACCAAGTGTTGCAGCTAAGAGACAGTATATATTTATACATATCTCATCCCTATACTTTTCTCCGTTTATTCTGATCTCCAATTTTACCCACACTGGATGTTACCAGCTCCTGTCCATTACGATATTTTACTTACCTGCAAATTTCAACTGCTGTTGAAACTACAATCAAACTCTTCAATATTCATTATACTTGTGGGACTTATTGTTCTTTCAGGTTAGTCTTGGAACTAGCAATGGCTTACTTGCTACATATGTACCTGGCTCCGGTGGTCTGAGGTTGAGCAGGGCTGCAGAGAAGGAGGTCAACGGGCAGCAGCAGGGGAAGAGGACATCAGGCAGAAGCGGGAGAAGAGGACAGAGAATGGCAGGAGCAGAGCAGTGCGGCAGAGGAGAACAACGTCAGGTGGTCGGAGAAGAGGACTGATAACCACGAGAGCAGAGAGGGACAACCAGGGAGGAGCTGCACTGTAACAGCGGCAGATACTATGTCATTGAAGACTTCCTTGTCGGACCGCTGAGGCATGCTGCTCCCCGGCCTTCCTGCTCTGCTCTTGTCCGTCCTCTTTTCCCACTGCTGCCTGAATCCTCCTGTTCTGGTGTCCTGCTCCGTTCCTGCCGACCTCCTCCTCTCCCGCCACTGCCCGCTTTCCTCCTCTCGTGCTGTCGCCCACCGTCCTCTGTTGCTGCCGCCGCCTCCCAAAATGTGCCGTCCTATGGAACCGCCTAAGTCGCCTAGTGGAGGTCCTGCATGTGCATTACAGTTTTCAGTGAGTTAATGGGCATCCAACATCCAAGTAGATAACTACATAACTTTGGGGCTATAGTCATATATTGTTTGTTCAGTGGCATGCTGCAGACTGCCGGGTAAGGGTATCCCCATGAATAAAATGTACTTTCACCTAGCAAAATCACAAATCATCAGCAGGGCTCGACAAATTAGGGGGAAAAGCCACTTGCCCGAAAAAAAAGGCACTCCCCCACCAAAATAATTGCCTTATTGTAACCCCCTCCATCTCTCACCCCCCTCACTTTACCCGCTGGCTAGTCTTACCGGTGACGAGGTGCGGCGGCATGGTGCACCACGTGGCAGCGCCCCGCTGCCAATAAGGCTCGGAAGCAGGCAAAATGCACTGGCCCCAGGCGAGTGGGAGAGTGCATTTGTCAAGCCCTGATGATAAGCAGAGTTATTCATATGTGGGAACTCACATGAACTGAGTTCTGGCACTTTTTCTATGAATAGGAATTTCAATTTTGTGTTAATGAAATTACTAGGAATGGTACTGAGTTCTATGCCTTTTTTGTGCCATATTTCTTTATTTAAAGCTAGGCTATTTCTTGTAGTTTAAGTGTTGCTTAGGGCTCCGGCCCTCTTGTTCCCTATAAAAACATCACTGATCATAACACATAAAAGTTACACACGGCATTATCCAATTATATGTGTCATAAACTATGTGCTGCAGGACTCTCCAGCACTTAAGGGTATAACATTATTTTTTCCTTCCTAAAAGATTGTAAGTAAACAAATGGCTAGTGCTGAAATATGATTTTTTTACAACCTTGTCCCCCTGGACCTCAAGAAAATATCTCTTTCAGATTCCTCTTGATTTCAGTTGGTGTAGGTGGATGCTGCTGGTTTACAGATGTTTTTATACTTTCCAGACAGCTGCAGTTCCTTTCTTTCCCCTATTTCTTCTTATTCATCGGCACTCCATGGAACCCTTCAGCACACAGCAATAGCTTCCTCCAGATAGGTCCTCTGTACCATGCAGTGTCTTGCTTACTGCTAGCACCTGTTAAAGGGGTGTCGATTTTAGCAGGTCGTTATTGACCTTGTGAGCACATTCTGCGGATACAATAATCCACAGAGCCTCTATTCCGAATAGAATGTTATACATATCTAATAACTCAGGTTATAAACAGCCTACTTTCCTATCAGCTCTGCTTCCCCTGAATACGATGGTTAAACATACACTCATAAGCAATGGTTACAATACTGCAGACAACTGTGGATCTCTCTTTCTGTTAATATCGGATCGTTCTTCAAAATTTAAAGGAATTAATTACTAGATTGAGTAATCTAATAAACCACGGAAAAAGAAAATAACATGAAATGTATAAACAATATACTGTTTCATTTTATTATTATTATTTTTTTTCAAGATAAAGGTTGTATTGTTTAAATAGTAGCATTTCTTTTCCCTGGCTTTTTCTGCTGTGGTTAGTTTTCTCCTTACGTTTCAGAAAATATATCAACAGAATATAGCATAAATATTAGCTGAATACGGTAGATTCCTAACATGGATAAAATTACTTTGCTGTTGTGCTTGACTTTCATAAACAATACCAATAGGTTGCATTGGAATACTTGTGTTTCCCCTGGAGGGTATAGAAGAATGCATTGCACACCCGTGTGTTCAAATCAGGGAAAGAAAACAATCCATTGAGTCTGGACTGGCAAACCGTCAAAAATCCACAGACAGTTGCAGAACAGACTTTGGCCGTCGAAAAGGATTTTTTCCCCCATATCCTCTGTTTTATTGTTTTTTTTTTTTCTCAACACATACACACTTTGCTGCATGTTAATGATCAGTCCACCTGCTGCAATAACAAATTAACAACAAGATCAGGCTTCCATATTACAGTTGTGTAATGTGTGCAATAGTTGTGTAATGAGTGCACTATGACTGCAGTGTTGATGATACTTTTTTAGAGTTTTGCAAATCGACACTGTTAACAGGGGAGTTATTCCTGTTCAGGTAATGTGCCTCTAATCCAGCAGTGTGGGGGTTAACTGCTGGTAGTCAATTAACAAACACCACCTGCCTGATTAGATTGCTTAGAAAAGCCTGTCTTTTGAGACCAGAAGTGAGACTCCTTAGCTCACACTTGAGCTGAACTTGGAGACAGAGCAGAGATTCCTTAGTCCACAACTGGGCTGAACCAAGGAAGGACAGATGTCTTGAGCGACAAGCTGACCACAAGACAAAGGGGACAAGATTCTAACCTGGAGCCTGACATTTCCTGTGCACACAGGGGTGTGGTTCCAAGAGAGCAGAGAAGCTTCCCCTACAGCAGCCCAGCTAACAGATAAGACTTTCATTTATAAGACTTTTTATATCTGTTCATTTCATGCTATATGTTTGGGGCTGGGAGACATGCTTATCTAAAGGGAGTTGTGGATTGCATAGTATTTCACTAGAAATACTCCCAAGTGAATAGAAGCTTTGTTTACCCCTTGTTTGGATGGTTTCCTGATGTTAAGGAAACCGGCGCAATAAAAGCCTTATTTAATTTCACCATAACCAGTCTCCCTTGCATACCTCTGTGAGCGTCCGCCTACAGACACTCAGGCCTTGATCAACAAAACTCATTTGAGCTACATAATGGGGCGTTAACCTAACTTAATGTACACTAACAGTGTATCATCAAAGGCCACTAATACGATGTTAAGTTATGTTTTCGACCCAAAATAGCATTGTGTTAACTATAGTGAACATTAGTGCTAATTACATGGGAATTATAAGCAAATGAAGAGTTATCAGAGTATCGTTTATCCTCTAGAGTCCGATAAGGGTCAAAGTGTAAGAAATTCAACTCTGTATTTCACGTTCTTTTTGGGGAAGTGTGACAGGGAAATGCAAACACAAGTGAATATATAAAAATTGTATTAATATGAACAAATCAAACTGTGGTTACAATACTGTATATACAGCAATAAGATAACAAATTATGTTACAATGTTACAATTTACTCCAGTTATAAAATGATGTTACAGATTACATATACTGCAGATATATATCAACCTCATCCTCCTGCTCATATCTTGTGTTGAGGAATTTCTCCACTTCATGATGCAGGTCAGCCTTGTGGAGCTGCTTACTGGGACATCCTCCTCTGCTGGAGAAAGCTGGCCTGACCTGTGGCACAACTCTCTGGGCTTTAAATACCAGTTTGGGGTTCTTGCTCTTTGAGCCATCGATTAAGATCTTAATCAGTTTCTTTGAAACAGTTTCTCGCATACAGTAACTGACGGGAGAGGTCCCATTAAATTCTTAATCGAATATTTGAAACATTGTTTGACCTGGTATCCTGTCATCTGTTCAGACAAAGGACTAACTCGTTTACACATGTGTATGCACACACCTACATACACTTCTAGGTCAAGCAGTTTATAATATCAAAATCAGTTCATGATGAAATTACAGGCTTCAATTCTTACAAAAGCAGGGACTTAACATTAGGTTAGGTCATAGCCAGGGCTGGCAAATGCCCCAACATATGTGCAGTATCCTATGCAGGGCCACCTGTCACATGGACTGGGACTCACTATTCCTCTTCTGCTCCCCCCTCTCCTCTTCTGCTCTCTTTCCCTCTCCATCCCTGTCTCTCTCTCCCTCCCTAACCTTCTCCTCCCCATATCACTTTCCCCTGTCCCTCTCTCCCCAACATCCTCTCCACTCCCTCTCTTCTACCTCTTCCCCTCTCTCTCTCTCCTCTACCTCTCCTCTTCTCCCTCTCTCTCCTCTACCTCTCCCCCCCTCTTCTCCCTCTCTCTTCTCCCCTCTATCACTCTCTCCCTGCCCTTCTCTCCCCTCCCACCTCTCGCTCTCCTTCCAACCTATAACTCACTCCTCGAAGGGCTTGCCCTATAATGTGTGGGGCCAAGGTGGCATGCTGGCAGTGGGGCCCCTTTGGTGGAGGTACTTACCTAGTAGAGCTGCCCTCCTCCTGCAGCGTTGTGGCATCATGTGACATTGCGTTATCATGGCAACGCATCGTCATGACGTGTTGCGGTGTCATGTGAATTTACGTCACCATGAAAACGCAATGCTGCAGCTGGAGGGCCGCTCCAGAGAAGGTAAGACTCCCCTTCACACCCACACTTTTGGTGGAGGAGCACACACTTACGTTGGGGTGAGAGGCGGTCCTGCCGATTTGGTGGCCCCATTCTCCCACCTCCAGCACACTTCTCCGGTCGGGTAAAAGTTGGATCCCGGCGCCGCCAGGAGAAGGGAGAGGAGGGAGCTCAGGGCCCAAGGCAACCGCCTTGCCCCATGGCCTGCCCTGCGCCTATTTCTCCTCCCCTCCTTTCCCCATCCTCTCTTCCTCACTGTAGCCCTCTCTCATACCCTCCCTTCCCCCCCACTCTTCTTTCTCTCCCTTTCCTCCCCTTTATTACTCTGCATCTCCCCCTCTCTAACGTCCTCTTTCTTCCCTCTTTCTCTTCCTAGCCCCCCTTCTCTCCCCTCGTCTATCTATCTCTCCACACAGGGAGGATCACTAATTTCATCACTGCCATTGTCCCATGCTGTACATACTGAAGAGATTACATTTATTTCACAGCTGAATACTTTACAGGGCATGAACATGCCATATATTTAAATATGGGTATTTGTATTGTATTATTTTAAAGTCCATTAACTGCATAAGTGCTGGAAGGCACTTGGCACCCGAGTATCATGGGCCTTCCAACATCAACATCATCACCATGTGATTGCTTCTAGTCCTCCACTTCCGCTCATGGGCACCTCCCAGAGGGGGATTGATTTAA
The DNA here is from genome assembly GCF_040206685.1 of Ascaphus truei. Taxonomy (NCBI): domain Eukaryota; kingdom Metazoa; phylum Chordata; class Amphibia; order Anura; family Ascaphidae; genus Ascaphus; species Ascaphus truei. The sequence goes on along the minus strand of NC_134484.1, from coordinate 193,655,038 downwards.
TGATGGATGTCATGGGGGCCATCAGAATGTCTTGGGGTTATAATAACAAAGGATCAACATTTCTTCAAGTAAGATTTTCTGACTTGTTAGACGTCATTTTTTTTAAAGTTAAATTTTAATCCCTTATGGCAGCGGTGCGCAATCTGTGGGGCGCGACCCCCAGGGGGGGCGCGAGACTGCCGACGGGGGGCGCGGGGTTTACAGAGGCCCCGCGCGCTTCCCGAAGGCACTTAAATTAAGTGCCGGGGGAGCTGCAGGGCCTCTGTAAACCATACTTACCCGTGGCTCCGGCGGCTTCCTCCCGGCGTCGCCATGGCAACGCGGCGTCAAAATGACGCTGCGAGGTCATGTGACGTCACGTTGCTATGGCAACGTGACGTCATTACGCCGGAGCGCGGGTAAGTTGGGGTTGGGGGGGGCGCGGGAGCGAGGGGACAGCCGTCAGGGGGGCGCAGGGAAAAAAGTTTGCGCCCCCCTGCCTTATGGTATACATGGGGTCAACTGCGGTGGTGTTGTTTCTCAGTGTATATATATATATATATATATATATATGTGTGTGTGTGTGTGTGTGTGTGCGTATATGTGTGTGGGTGGGTGTGCTTTTGAACATACAATTAGAATGATATTATAGGGCCTATTTGATTATTTCAGAGCAGGATTTTTAATGGGAAACAAATCTATAGGAAATGTGCAATTTTGTGTAATCTTCCCCAAATTACCTAACCATGTACTTAATCGAACCCTATGAAAATGGGATTACATTTTTTTGTTCTCTTAGCCCACATGGCCCGAGAAAAAGGGCTATTTCATTACCTTCTGTAATGAATTAATATACATAACCATGTTGGGAATAAGTTCAGGCAGAAACAGCCAACAATATAGTAGACAGCCCACACATATCATCAAAATAGATATATTTATTAACCCCCTAGTAGCCAGAGTGTTGACAAAGGCATGACCTCTGTAAGCACATGTCTTAGCAGCCCCTTGCATATCTTCATTTCATTTGGCATGAAGTAGCAGGATGGGAGTGGGGTAGGTGTAATTTGTAGGTTTTAGGCACATTTATCCCGTGGTAATTATGGCGGTCATATGCATGCACTTTATGTTTTTATGACCATTGTAGCTTCAATAGGTTGATTCGTAATAGCTAGTGATCTCTTCCCGGTAAAAAGGGAAGCAGTTACAGTATATATTGATATGAAATGTATTCCTGGCATTTTTAATAGGGAACTGGGCCCCATTGGGCTATTAGATGAAGGGGGAAATCTTTTGAAAATATCCCTTGCATCACAATATTTCATGCTTCCGTTAATACATACCAAATGGTACGCAGAGGCACAATGAACTCAGAGGAAAATAAAACCAACATTTGTCCCATTAAACCGGTTTTACTGCATAAACCCACAATTATGGTTTTAGAGAATGTTATGATTTCAACACATTTTTTTAATGTTTTATTTATCCTCATTGTTATACTACAATTTCTGATAGAATACCAGCTAAGGGAGCATGGCCAGCAGCTGAACAGAGCAGTCGCACAGCTTCTGTGCTACGAACAGGTCCTACCATTTTGGGTCACAAAACTCTGCATAAGAGGTCAAAATCTCCCCAAATTAAAAGAGATACCCCGGCTCGGCATCAGTGATCCACCCCCGCTGCGTGGGACCAGACAAATACTCTGCACCCCCATTCAATACCCCACGGGACGCTGAAAGCCCAACCCACATGAGGCGAGACAAAATGGCTCAGGCCTGCGCTCGTAACTCCGGGCCTACCCTGTGTCAGGATTGGAGTTAGGCCCCACCCCGGGATGCCTCCTGCGACGTCACGAGTGACGCGCGTCAGCTACAACCCGCGTGCAGGCGCCACACCACCTGAAAGGGAAACACACCAGGGACTGGTCTCAGGCTCTGCCCCTGTGACACCATGGGCAGCGCGCGTAAGACACCACCAACATGCAGGCACCGCACGCCCACACGCAAACAATGGGTTAATACTCTCATCAGCTGCTCCACACCTGTTGTGCATTCCACTCCGGCCCATCAGTGGACAGCATACGTGTGACGACTTATTGCTCAGAGCCTCCTGCTGCTTCACCATTGGCTGCTTGTCCTTTATATGCTTATACAGCCCTCTGGCAAACTGGCTGAGCATAAACCCTGTTTATGTGTTCGTGTGCTTACATCAAGCTACCCTCTATCCTGCCTAGTCTTTTCTAGCTTCCTATTTTTGACCACAGTTTGTACCGGGACTTCCACCTTCTCTCCTCCTTGATCATGACTACGGATTACAGCGATTCTACCTTCTCCATCCCCAGACAATGGTATTACTACCACCCAGACCTCTCCGACCCTGACCCGGCTACTCGATCATTACTCTGCACTCCAGACGCAGTCACACGGTTATAGGTTGGTGGCTACTAACATCCCCACCTCAGCCTCATGGTCCCGTCCAGTTTGTGGTGAGCACCTGTGACATATATTAAAATCAGAGACAAAACATAAAACACAGACAGAGCCCAGTGCTACATCCATTGACACAAGTACACAGTACAGTCTATATACTGTATATATATATAGATAAATAGATAGATAGATAGATATCTTTTGAATAAAATGGTCTTTTAGTTTAACTCTTTGGCCAAAGTGTCGTAAGCCCATGAGCCCCTCCAAGGCAGACCACATTTCATGGGTACCCAACACTAATATAAATTCTTAATAACCTGTGCATTACCAGGTAGAATGATTTATAATAAATCTGTCAAAATTAGTTTAGGGGTTTTGTATGTTTGAGCACCTGTGACACCCTGCAAAGAAGTTTCAGCAGTGAGGGATTGAGCCAGGTAGGAGGTGACTGGAGCAGGAGGCCCACTGAGGAGCGGGCTGTGGCAGGAGGCCAGATGCAGCCCAGTCCCCGGAAGAGAAAAAGGTCAGGACAACCAGGAGGTGCCATTCTGGAGCTGCCGTTTCACAACGGAGCTGACGTGTACCTGTTCTGCTGCTGCAGATCGCTTTGCGGGTGAGGGAGAGGTGTCTGAGCAGTAGGGGGTCCTGGCGCACCCCGGGCATGAGAGAATTAGCCAATGGTGCCAGAGGGAAACACACACCTCCTCTCCCCCCCGCAGCTGCAGAGGAAGGAGTCCATGCTGACAGCCATGCAGTGACTTCTGGGTCCTCCTCAGGCAGCGGCTGGGAGGAAAAGGTACGGAGAACACCCCCCTTCTCTTCTAGCGACCACTCATCTCCCCATCCCACAAGGGTCAGAAGGGAGACCACAGTACTGGGAATGATCTAGGCAGAGGCCACATGAGATTGGGAGCATTTCAGCACACACCAGGCAACAATAGCTACCACATTGTCACAGGCAAACAAATCCACATCCAGTTCAGATGTTCCTCCACCTCAATATGCCTCTGAAGACTAAGAAAACGTAGAAGTCGGAGGTTACCAACTATTTTAACCAAAAAGCTGCTATGGTGGAACCCCAAGAGCGGGACATTCCCTCGCGAGACCATTCTGACACAGAGCCGGATGCGGAGCAGGGGTCCTCCCTTAGGAGGGACTTGAAAGCATGGGTGGTAGAAATAAAATCAACCTTCCACAGTGAGCTACTGTACAGCAGGAGAGAAAGCCTGGGATTGATGCAGAGCACAGCGGAAGAATTGCTATTACAGTATATGTTTCTATCACGCTAAGCACTGCTACTTGGACTTGTGTCTAAATTACCTATTGTACAGCAGGCACTAACAGAGATTAAATATGATATTTCCTCTATATCCTCAAGAACTTCTTCCCTTGATATGGCTATGGATGGAGTTGATGAGAAACAGGTGGACATGGACATCTCCATCAGACAAATGCAACAGCAGATCGCCTCACTGTGGGAAGCCCAAGAAGAATCTGAAAACAGGTCAAGAAGAAATAACCTGTGGATAAGGAACACACCGGATGGAGACTGTGACACCTGAACAGATACGCCTCTACCTTCTAAGGCCTTTTCAAAACCTCCTCCCAGAGACCCCCCTGGAAAGCTTTGATCTTGACAGAGCACAACGTGTGCTAAGACCTAAAGAAGCGAACAGGGGTCAGCCAAGAGACATAATAGTAAGGTTGCACTATTTTGCAGTGAAAGAAGAGATCCAAAACCGAACGTGAAACCTCAACGTCATCTCATTCGAGGGGATGAACTTTCAGATTTTCAGTGACATAGCCTCGATTACTCTTATGAAGAGGAGCGAATTGAGAGATCCCGGGCTTCCAGAGAAGGCAGTGTGTTTAAATAAAGGTGGAGCTCCCCTTCATATTACAGGCCACGAATAAAGGCAAAACTGCATCCATGAAGCTTCTGAAGGAGGCCCCCAAATTCATGGCCAGCCTCAGACTGGAGGCTCCTCCAGAGATATTTAAGCTCAGGAGCGGCCCCCCAGCAACGGCCTGCTGAGCAGAATGGCATCACACAACGGGTAGAGCGAGGGAAGCTTAGCCCGGAGGTGGGGGTCCTCGACAGACTTGACAGCACAAACCGTGGGATTTGCCCCCCCCCCCCCCTCAAAAAAACGCTTCCCTCCTGGATACTTTAGTATACCATGGGCGGACCTAGGATTGCCCTTGAATTGTAACCATTTTCCCAGAGGATCTGCTCAGATGTAACTCTGGCAGCCAAGACCGATATCCTTTGTTTGTGGCAATGTTTGATGTTTCCACAAATTTCGTTTTGTTTGCTACTGTTTTAAATATTAGGATCTGTTCAAACTAGTTTCCAAATTGAGTTCACTACTGCCAAAAGACAATCCAGTTAAATGGCCGGTGATATGTTGGTTCTTCGGAACCCTTGAGGGTTAGTGTGACCTAACATCTACTGTACTGGACTAGTTGATTTTCAATGATGTTTGCATGGAATGGCCCCCCTACAAGGCCATATACCACAGCCTCTTTTGGACTCTGTAAAAAAAAAAGTCCCATCCCTTTGGCAGTCACAGGACTGACATGTTCTCAGTCCTCTATTCCCCCCCATTTTTGTTCCCCTTCCTTACCACCTTTACCCCTCCCCCTTCTAGCCATTGGGTCAGAGCATTCAACCACATTCACTTTAAACTCTCACTGAGAGAAAGCCTTGCTCATAGCAAGATGCACACGCCTCTGCATAGGCCCCAACATCCCCATTTCTATGTATTAGCAACTTATCAATGGTTACCATGAACGTCAAAGGCCTGAACTACCAGATGAAGAGGAGGAATGCCATTAGGGAATTCAAGAAAAAAATGGGAGATATCTTTATACCTGTAATACAGGAGACCCACTTAAATAGAGAAGATACAGCGAGACTAAAAAATAGGGCTTTCTCCCACATTTTCCACTTCCAGCCCAACACAAAAAGACAGGAGTAGCGATTCTTCTGAGGTCGACCCTTCCCTTCCACCTTGACTTCACAAAAATGGATTGAGAAGGCAGAATGCTTATCATGATGGGAAGACTAGGAGCAGAGGTGATAACCCTGGTGGGCCTGTATGCCCCGAATAAGAACCAATCCCGTTTCTTCACTAAGGTTTTCCCTACCATAATGAAACATTAAAAAAGGTCACATAATCATAGGCTGAGACTTAACCACAACTCTAGACCCCACAAAAGATAAACTAAATCCCTCATCCACAAGTAACATATCCTCAGCAAACAACTCAAAAACATTGAGTAACATTCTAATAGAATATGGTCTTGTGGCTATGTAGAGATTAGCAAATTCCACCACAAGAAGTTATTGATTTTACTCAGCCCCTCATAAACAATACTCCTGCATTAACTTTATACTAGCCTCCATCGAATTGTCAGGTAACATCATAAAAGTAGACATAGATAACATGACATGGTCTGACCATGCTCTGGTAACATTAACCCTTAAAGTGATTACACAGCCATCACACCAACGTGGAGAATAAATAATACTCTTGGGGATCCCCAAGACGAGAGAATCCATCAGGTAAGAACTTCTTCAGTACTACACCCACAATGACAATAATCAAGTCTCCCTCTCCACACTCTGGGTGGCCCACAAAGCTACCATGAGGGGAACACATAAGCATGGCATCACACGAGGTACCAGGACCCAGGACTCCCCCTCCCTCATTTTGAGGACCGATATAGACAAAACTAGAATAGAGATTAAATAGATTCTAATAGAAAACACAGAGAGGCTTAAGTTGGACAAACAAACGCTTTTATGAAAAAAGGAGTAAGGCAGACAGAATATTATCATCCAGGCTCTGGAACTAGCAAGCCTGAATATATACGCTATCAAAATAAATTAGCGTAGACATCTATATTTTTCGCTAAGGACCTGGCAAACCGCCTTAATAAGTTCCTGGGTAAACTGATTCATGCAGACCAAGTGGGCTTCATACCGGAGTGACAAGCATCCGATAACATGCGCAGAGGCATTAATATTATACACAACAGCAATTCTGAAAAGAGACCTACTGTGATCATGAACCTGGACGCAGAAAAGGCCCTTGACAGGATATTCTGGCAGTTCATTTTCAGAGTAATGAAAAGATGGGTCTCGGAGAGGGCTTAATCAAAAGTTATCCAGGCTCCCTACTCCAATCCAAGGGCCACAGTATGAACATCAGAGCACACTTCTAATCCTTTTACCATAACAAAATGGTACACTCCGGGCTGCCCTCTGTCATCCTTACTGTTTGCTATGTGTATTGAAACGCTAGCATCGAAAATCTATCTACAGGCTAATATCACTGGGGTTACTATTGGAGGCAGTAACGACAACATTTCTCTGTTTGCCGACGATGTTCTGATCTCCCTCACCAATCCAAAGAGATATTTACAGAACCTCTTTGATCTCCTACTGCACCGACACACTTTATTCGAGCAAATACCCGGTATGTACCTGGCAGATACCTGGAATGCGCCACTCCTAACCTCTGACAAGCCCCGTTGCATTTGCCTTCCCAGCCTGGGTTCATGCCTGGCTGATGGGCGGCTGATCTGTTAAATGATAATGATTAGGATTTAATAGGCTGCAATGCTTCGCGTGTCTACCAGATGGCATAAATTCATGAATTGTAATGCAGTTTATATATATATACTGTGCATTATTGCAGCCAGCGGGAATAAAATGCTTCAATCCCTGCTTGGAAAATAACTCAATGTACTCGGGCAGAAAACAGTCACAAACCTCAATACACCCGGGTATACCCGAATTCGTGGGACTAGCCAAGCTCGAATAAAGTGTGTCGCCAGTGTATACGACCGTCAAACTTTCTAACTTTAAAATCAACTACAAAATCAGAGGCTCTGAGTCTACACCTCCCGACAGAAGTCATAGCCCTTTATTAGCACTTTCCAATTATATGGAAAAAGGATAAGTTAAAGTACCTTGGGGTGTATGTAACTAAATCATTTAATGAACTTTACGATTCAAGTTACCCTGCTCTATTTAAGTGGCTCAAAAAAGACCTAAAAACCTGGAACTCATACCAGATTTTGTGGTCAGGCAGGATAGCCTTGGTAAAAATGAATTTACTCCCCGCATTCTTTATCTTTTTCAAGTCCTCCCTACCTCAGTCCCAATCTCTCAAATCCAAAACCTAGAAATATAGTGGCCTAGAATAAGCAGTTATATGGCAGTGTAGGAAATCAAGAATAAAGTAAAGTACCATGATACTTCCAATGGTCTTGGTGGGCTTGGCCCAGTCGGATTTATTCTGCTACTACATGGTGGTTAGATTAAGCCCCCTGATATACTGGTCCTTCCCAAAAGGTCCTAAACCTTGGGTGGACATAGAAAAAACAGAAGCAGGAGTGGACGATATGTCAGCCTTCTTATTGCTCGTTAGAGAGGACAGACCCCCAAAATTAAGTGATCATCCAATTCTATCCCACTCCCTACAAATCTGGGAACAATATACAGAAAAAAAACAATAACTCATCCATACCGTCGTCCTCCCTAATCATGGACAACCCCAGATTCGCACCAGCATCCCGCCCTCAATCCTTTCCTAAGTGGAGGACACTAGGCTTTACTAAAATTAAGGATTTCCAGCAAAGCAATAACCTAAAGTCTTTCCAGGAGATACAGTTAGAACACAAGATCCCTAACAAACATGTATTCCAATATTTACAAGTGAGACACTACATATCTTTGATTCCTAACACTGCAGACATTTTTAGGCCACTGACGACCTTTGAGCTTCTTTTTTTCAGAAGGTAAATGCCATAAAGGTAAGATAGCCCTGTTTTACCAGTTGCTAATATCAAGTCCCAATAAATCAACACAACGAAAACATTATCAAGTGGGAACAGGACATGGATGTGGGTCTGTAGGACTAAGGGTGGGATGAAATATTTGAGAGGGTGGCCAGGTCATCCAGATGCTCTTCTGTAAGAGAAACAAATATTAAGGTCCTCCACAGATGGTACTAAACCCCAGCACGTCTACACGTTTTTTCCCCAATTCTTCTCCACTCTGCTGGTGTAACTGTGGATATATTGGTACATTTAAACATGTATGTTGGTCCTGCCCCAGAATTTCACCATTGTGGAGTAAAATCAAGAGATTAATAACCCAGGTTATAGGCATAGACCCTGCCTGGGATATGGACACTTTCCTGATTAACAAACCCATTGAACAAATAGATAGAAATAAGGACTCACTGCTTAAACACATGCTCTCAGCTGCCAAGATGATGATAGCTAGCACTGGAAACAAGAACAGAAGCCATACTTCAATATAGTCAAAAACAAAATGAATAGCTCATGGAAAAACTCACCAGTCTCCTTGAGGATAAACCTAATAGCTTTCAATATATATGGGAATGTTGGAGAGCATACGTGAGCTGACCTGGCCGTTATGGAGGCTTCCGCTATGAGTAGAAAATGTTGGGTAACATGCAATGATTCTCTCGAGATTTCTCATTAAAAGTGTATTATTTTCTTTGTATGTATGTATAAGGGGGTCACCCCCGGTTCTCCTGATCTTCCTTTGCCCCCCGCCTTACCCCTGTGGCAGTGGGGGAAGGGGACGGCGATTTCTCCCGGTGGGCGCCGCGATCTGGGCCGGCGCCGTCAGGGTTCTGATGCTCGCGCATGCACAAAGGGTTCACATGCGCAGATAGCCGCAGCGGCCGTGTTGTGGTTGGTGCGAGGTTCGCGCAATGCGCAGATGTTGGCAAGGGTAGTGGCGGCCATTACAGCTTCGCACAGGCGCAGTAAAGATCGCGCACGCGGTCCCCATAGGAAAGCGCTGTACCAAGAACTACAATTCCCAGCAGCCTCTGGGGACTGCACTTTCACCTTTGTCACAGGCAGCCAGACAGCCAATAGAGCTGGCAGCTTCTCCTGCAGCAAAGAAGTTACATTGTTGTGTGCAGACAGGGTTTGTCAGTTGGATCCAGGAAGCGATTGGGGAAGGTAGTGTACAGAGAGCAGTGCTCTGCTGTACTAGGCCACAGACACCCCAGGCCCAGGTAGGCCCCACTCCCCACTAGGTTAGTGGGTAAGTTCATAGGGAAGGCCCCTTAGGTAGGGACCCTGCCCTTATCTGAGTCTTGTCAGTGACCCAGCTGCAGTGCTGTGTGCTCTGACAAGAAGAGACAGTGTGGCTTGCAGTGCAGCCACAGCAATTAGTTGGCAGTTTCAGGAAAGGCCCCTTTCAGTGCAAGGGGGGGGATTGCTTTCTATAGTACCCAGTTCTATGTGATATCACCGGTGCCAGTTGCATGCGGTTATCGCGGCCTGCGTCTGGGCTCAGACAGGCTCTACTACAAGAGACATTCTGTGGGTGCGACGCTCCACGAGGGAGACACCTCACGCGGAGGCGGATTCCTGTTCCTGCGTCAGACCGTTTTTGAAGAGCTTTACACCCGGGCACGGACGTGTGCCCGGGCAGGTATCTATAAGTGCACCAACTTTACCAACAGTCACTCACTTGGGGTATTGTGGGACATTTGGAACTATTGATACACTACCGACACACTTTATTAAAGTGTGGCCGGTACCGCAAGCCGGGAGATTTCCCGGCTTGCTAGTGGCCGCCCCTCGGCATGCCGCGCGTCATAGATGCGCGGTCACGCGTCTTCGGGAGCCTGCGCCCCCTGCACGCGCGTCCAGGGGGTTCCGGGGGACCCGTCGGACCCGGCAGCGGTAGGGAGAGCGCCCCGATCGGAGGGCGCTCTTCCGCTGCTTCGGCGCGCGCCCGTCACCCTCGGGCGCGCGCCAGGCTACTGCTGCGGCCAAGAACGGGCAAATGCTCGAATAAACTTGGCCGCAGCAATATAACGTGTGGGGTACAAAGCCCTGCGTGGTGACCGGGTAGTTGTGCCTATTAGTGTTATAGAGGGACACTGTCAATGTTGTTGTGTTGTGTTATTTGTCATATAGTAAACCCTTTTAGCCATAACCTTTGGTGTGGGCTGGTTACTTTATGGATGTTCCTATGTGAGGGCCACTCTACACTCCTAGAATCTCACATAGGTGGAGGCGCTGACAAGAAACGTTCCCGAGGATTCACCTCCAGGCTCTCACTAGCGGAGACTCAGGCCTCCTGTGAGCCTGACAAGTAGAGCTCACCACACCTGGTAACATTAGGTTCCCTGCACGCACACACTATATGTGATTGGGTGGGGGAATACCCGTTACATATGTATATGCTATGTATTAGCTGAAACAAGGGGGGGAGGGGGAGACCACACTACCCAAGTGATACTAAACCACACTGATGTGTTGGGAGGGGTGCTGAGGAATAGGTAAGGACAGAACACAAAGAGAAAGAATCCTCTTGCAAGCACTCTTCCTCCACTAATTAGAAAAATAATAAATTGTTTATTGATGAATGAAAGAAACAAAAGCAAGTAAAACCTAATAGGTGCTGAGTAGTACTTCAATAAACCTGTATATAAATAATTCCATACAATGGTAAGTATACCTGCTACAGTATGTATATGTATAGTCAGTGTTCGACAAACCTATACATTTGCACGCCCCGGGCAAGTGGATTTAACATCGTGGCGAGCTCCTATTGGCCAAAGCAGCACACGTGTGGTACTAGGTGGCGAGTAGATTTTTTTGTTCGGCGAGTAGATTTTTTGGTGATTTGTCGACCACTGTGTATAGCCAAGTAACAGTATTTGTGTACTATGTCTATAGTTGCTCCTAGTGAGTACCACGCATCCCCCTCCAGGTCAAACATACACGCAAACACCCTTCAGTGTAATGAAAGGGAGTGCTAAATAGTGCTAGGTGATACAATGACACCATACCCTGAACCCCAGATATACACAACCCTATGATTGTGGGTATTGACCCACTAAAAGTATATAGGTTCACAATACCCACATACACCTGAATGAAACAGCCTCCACTAGGTAGATATATATAGTGGGGAAATGGAGGGCTGGGGACAGAGGAGCCTGATAGGGGTGAATGAACCAGGGGACAGGGACAAGAGGGTAGATGGAAATATATACCCCCTACTACCTTACACCACAGTGTGCTCACTGTGGAAGATGCATATACCACACTGTGGTGATAGTGCAACACCAGCGTTGGTTAGTGCTGCCTTAAGCTGCATACCCAGGAGGTAACTGTATCCACAGAGATGGCTAGATAACTGGATCCTAGCTAGTGGATTCCTCCTGGGGCCCACAACTTAGTTTAGCTTGTCCTAATGTCCTCCGTGGTGATAGATACAAGGAGCAAACACAGCTCAGAGACCGCAGCCTAGCACTGCAGTCGCACCTATGACGTCACGCAAAGTGGGGGGGACAGGAGAATTTCCAGGAGGGGTGCGGCGGCTACAGAGGACCGGCGCTCTCCCACAAGGCACTTAAATTAAGTGCCGGGGGAACCACGTGAGGCCTCTGCTGCGTCACCTACCTGATTTTCGGCGACACGTCGCCATGGTAACCGGAGTCAAATGACGGCGCGGGGTGACGTCACGTTGCCATGGTAACTTGATGTCACATGACCCGTGACGTCATTTGACGTTGGAGCCGAAAGAGTGCAAGGCAGGAGGTAAGGGGGCAGGGGGGGGTGGCACACGTTATAAACTTGGCGCACCCCTGTTTTACTGTATAGGAAATCAGCTACAAATGTATCTTTCAAATTATGTCACTGGAATAATGATTTTGTTTTCATAATTACTCCAGGAAGAACATGAACATATCAAAATAATGTAAATATAAGTGTGGCCTGATTCCCCCTGAGTCCCCCTTCACCCCCTTACCTTCCGCGGTGGCAGCGGAGGATGAGGAGAGTGCGGGGAGGGCTGCGGGCAGTCGCGGCGGGTGACTGAATCTCCGGATGCAACCCGGCAGCTCCCTTTGCAGGACGCCGCCATCTTCAGTGTGGCTGCATATGCGCAGAAGAGCCCGGCAGCCATGTTTGTACTCTGGCGCATGCGCAATGGCACAATAGTTGAGGCAGCCTTGTTGTTCATCCAGCGCATGCGCAGAGACTCATCAGCAGCGGCGGCCATTACACAAAACGCTTTGCAGGGGAACTACAAGCCCCATAGTGCATAGACACACGGCGCAAACCTGCCAATATGGCTGTAGCAATCCCCAGCTCCCTGATATTGTTACGCCAGTCAGAGCTGGGACCAGGATAGGGTAGGTTGTGTGTGCAGGGCGTCTGTGATCCCTGCACTAGGCCAGAGACCCCCTTAGGCCCTAGCTAGGCCCTGACTCACCTCAGCTTTTGGTTGCTGCAGGGACAGGCCCATCAGTTAGGGTCACTGTCCATGTAGTACCTCCATCTTCTTGATGACCATTTTTGTCCTCCACACCGGTTATTTAAAAAAAAATTAAATATCTGTCCTACATGCTTTATTGCATACACTGTATAGGACATTTTCAGTCATTGCATGGGGAAAGTGTTCAGACAGTCCTGCATGATATTACAGCACAATGCAGCTCTGGTTTATAGATTCACTGCATACTTTTGCTCCTATTTTGGAAGAATCTTTAAGATAAAGGCTTCAAGCAGCTGAATTACATATACATATGATTCGAAGGTTTTAAAAAGGAAACTTCATTAGAATCCATGACGAAAATAACATGCACGAGTGAGGTAATATTTAAGTTGATAGGGATCATTGATGCGTGTAAGAATGCCAGCATGATGGAAACAAGTTACGAACAGGGGTGCTCAACTCCAGTCATCAACCCCACCCACCCACCACCCAAATAGGTCAGGTTTTCAGAATATCCCTGCTTCAGCACACGTGGCTCAATCAGTCCCTGCTTCAGCACAGGTGGCTCAATCAGATGCTGAGTCTTTGACAAAACCTCTGATCAAGCCATTGTGCTGAACCTGAATTACCCTGAAAACCTGACCCGTGGGGGGGGCTTGAGGAATGGGGTTGAGCACCCCTGTAATCTAGACAGACTCAGTGGTGGACAGTTGAGAGGTCTGTTAACGTTTTCAGTTCCCCGTACACCATTCTACACAAAAGCTGGCACGAACATTCTTGAATAACATCTGTAATGTGCTGTGTACATGGTTGGAACTATAAACATACAATAATATACAATATAATACAATACAGGGCGCTCGTGGCCTCTTCAGAATTCACTGCCATTTTGTGTAATCTATCAACGAATGGAAAAGGAGGACTCTGTCACGTTTCTCCTCAGTGTAGCAGGGGGAAGCATCAGTCTCGCCTGGTCACTGTAAGAATAATAACGTGGCCCGAATGCCAATACATCACTGAAAGAGTTAATCCCGTCAGTGCAGGAGGAGTTTGCAAGAAGTTAAATGAGCCCCTTGACAAGGGAACACAGACGAAAGAAACCAACACATACGTGCACATGTTGATTTGATGGTTTTTCCATACATAGAGGGGCTACAGGATGAAACAACACAAATGAGTCGACAATGCCAGTTCTTTTTGTGTGAGGGCCTATAAAACTGAGCTTTCACAGTCCTGGCTACACGTACAAGTGCTGTTCCTAGCAGAAACCCAAGATTAACCCGAAAGAAATCGGAAAAGAATGTGCAGCATGAAAGTTGTTTTTCTTTGTGGTCATGTGCAGGCGGAAAAGGACGAAATGTGGTTTGAAAATTAAACGCAGACAACCTCTGCTCTCCTCCGAGGTCGGAAGGAAAACATTTAACCCCCACGCACACCACTGCAGGTTCTTCCCTTGATGATAAATAAGGTGAATGTAAAGGATACAGCTGAGCAACACACACACACACACACCGTCCTCATACCAGCAAAACGGAACCTCCTGAATGTGCAGTCATAACGAAGACCAAATGTGTCAAGTAAAAGGACTTGTCAGGGAGAGTTGCAGTGAGAGTGCAGAGATTAACATGTGCATGCCATTCTAGGTTTAAAATAGCAAGAGTCAGGCGATCCACATGATTGGTTCATTGGTATCCTTCTTTCAGATACAATCCAGCCCAAAATGTGTATGTACCATGTGTATTTTTGAAACAAATCAGAGATTGCCAAGCAAATGCAATTATCAATACAAAAATCCTTTGGCGCATAAAATTAGATTGACTCATTACCGTCAATAGATTTAAATATATAGTTGTCACCGAGTTTCCTGAGAACAAAGCATATATCCATGTGTTTCGTACAATTGACATTTATTAAAATACAAATGAAAACATATTTAACACTAAATCAGTAATAACACATTGGTATGCCCTGACCTTAATAAAGCTTATAGGTGAACCTGATATTTATAGTTGCAGCTGATCTGCATGTAAATTGTACGAAACACATGGATATATGTTTGTTCTCAGGAAACTCGGTGACCACTATATACTTAAATCTGTTGTCGGTAATTAGTCATTCTAAGTTTATGCGCCAAGGGATTTTTTTCTATTGCACTTATTCCAGGGAGTAAAGGGACTCTTTTTCACCTAGGCTGCTAAACAACTGTAATATTGTTCACACAAGATACACATACACATTGATAGCTTTATTTTTGTTATACATTTACATTATCACATGGTATTTCACAATTAATATTCACTGATTGTAGTTATCACGAAATAGCGCTTTAAAGTTTTTTTATCTATGTAATTATCAATACGTTGAGCATATGGTGATTTACATTGTAAGCACACTAGCAAAAGATAAAATATATGAGGATACAGATTCAAGACGAGAAGAAATCCTGGCGTGCCGTTACATGTTGGAAAAAGGAATCTTTTCCTAATAAAAATCTAAACAGCAAATTATCTAACAAAATCACAAATTCTGCTTTGGGACGGAAATTGTTGGTTATTATATATAATCAGTCATCCATTTATTTTTCATGGTGCTGGTAGAGTATACATTTTAGACACCTAGATTTGTTTCCATTATGCTTACAATAGCAAATCTAATAGAAGCATTTAATGATAATTGAATTTCACCCTGGAAAGTTGGAAATGGAATTGAAAGCAGGGGAATGTGATGTTGTTACTTGGTTCAATTGCTTCTGATTTGTCTTCCAAGAGAATTAATATTGATCCTGTCTTGAGGTTTGGGACTAGACTGAAACCCTAAATAATGGAAGATGTCTCAGCCACTGGAGGAGATTTGGTGGGGGGTCTGAATTGTAATTCTCAGCAGCTAGGAGCTATTTATATTTGGGAGCTAAAGGGAAGAGGAATGTTCAGAAACAAAATAAGTAAGTACTTCAGTATTAGGTAATACCTTTTTTTATTTGGACTTACAATTTATATTTTAAGACAAGCTTTTGAGAGTTCTCCTCTCTTCCTCGGCTCAAGCAATAGTGGAAGAGGACAAAGACAGATCTCCCTGCCCTGATTTTAAGCGTTGTTGGTCTCATATACTTCAATGGAGTCCAAATCAGCACTTTTCCATTTTAGTGTTCCAGTAACACCAAGTCTCACAGATTTCAGCTGTGCACTTAAGAGATAACCATGAGAACTTAAGAGACACAATGAGCCAGAGACACATTGATGCCAGGGAAAAATAATTGCACCAAGCCCATGCATAAATATTAGCAGTTATGCTACTGGGTGATATTTTAATGGACACAAATATCCTGGAAATTACAAGAGATGCATGTACCAGATTAGATGCACTCTCATTACTCTTTATACAGTTTCAAACACTTGACCCTTTTAGGATATGTGGAAGGAGGGCGTCACATTTTCAATGCAAAATAGCTAGTCTTGCGAGGATTTCTTTCTTTATTGCCCGAAGATTCTCATATAAGAAAACAGTGCCAAATTGTATTATAGACCTTGTCATTGCATTAGCCTACAGTATCATAGTAATAATTACCTCAGTAAGATCATTATTTAATGAGTAATTACATACTTTGTTAAAGCTCTGTTCTATGCTTTAAATCTAATACAAAGTGATAGATGCAATCCTCACGCAGAACGTAGCGCAGTCTCGTACCCACAACAGGAGCCAACATTTTAGTGCTAAATTGTAGCACAAACCTTCATAAAATGTGTGTTGTAGGTATGAAGACTTCATACTGTCTCTGTACATTCTTCCTACTTACCAATTCGATTGTAAGTTCTTTGGAGCAGGGACTCCATTTCCTAATGTTTGTTCCATGTCTGAAGCACTTATTCCCATGATGTGTTATTTGTATTATTTATATGATTGTCACATGTATTACTGCTGTGAAGCGCTATGTACATTAATCGCACTGTATAAATAAAAATATACATACATGCGATCAAAAAAAGAATAACTGTGCTCAACTAAACCTCACACAGCAATAATAAGTACTTGTAAATGCCAAAAAGGATAGGTGGTTCTCTCAGTCCATAAGAGCTGGGGTTTCTTGGCTCCTGGTTCCCCCAGAGGGGTTCCTTAGGTAAAGTAAGAAAAAACCAGACTAGCACAACCACATATCAGTATATGAAAATGTAAACGAATAACAACAAACAACACTGTGCATAAGTAACCATTGTTTGTTATTATTCTTTGACATTTTCATAAACCGATTCGTGGTTGCACTTGTCTGTGTTTTTTTCTTCCTACAATACTGTACATACAGCAGTTTGTTGTTTGCAATGAACTTGGACGCATTGTGTCAGGTTGAATACCCGGTTGATGCTAAGGAAGGGCAAACTTTTCCCCTGACGGTGTGTATATGGCGAAAAAGATTCCTTTTTCCAAACTTTTACAAAAATTCACGAGGCGTTTGCCGCTCCCCGCCCACCCCCCCAAATAAAATTCAGTGCCTAAAATGTTGAAGGGTGCCAGGCGAAAAATACCCTGAAATGTGGGTTTTGGAGGCGGGAGAGGGATGGCTGAGATGAGAGAGAGGGAGATCCTATTTAACGAGATACCAGTGCAAGAAAAGGAACGCACCCGAGGTAATGGGTGGAAATGTTCTTATATTTACACTTTGCATATCCAAATGCGCCTATATCCCAGGCATCTGAGGTGCGGTCCCTTTTGTGCAGCGACGTCTCTCCACGTGTTGTATAAAGGTGTACATGGGGAGCTATATACAGGACGTAACTTGGGACTCTAATACCATGGGACTCTCTTCGACTTCGTGAATGTTGTTGAAACCTTTTTGAAAAGTTTGAGCAAACTGTAATCGAAGTTAACATTGCCAATTTTTCACATTTGTAATTGATACCATTTAAATGAAAACAGAAGTGTGTGTTTTTATATTTATAACTAGTGTTGCTAAGTATTAATTATGAGTCTAATATTGTTCCTAATAGACATACTGTGAAATTCATATATTTTGTTGACCTATATTATGACACTTCCGTGCTGCTGCAAATAGATTTTTGGTTGACACGTTCCAACTTAACTCTGCGCTTACACTTTTAACAGACTTGTTAGCATTTACACCAAGTTGTGCTCGGCTGACGATTTTGATGCACTTTTTTTTTAGTACACGCTATTAGCACCTGGACACCTAGCGCTGTCTATTTCTGTGCACCGGAAACATGGAAAAACTCATTTTTCACACTCATGGTGCAGGTTATGAAGTGTCAGGTTAGTACATAGGAACACACAAGCGCTATTTAAAATGAGATTTCCATACACCAATTTTGCGACAGCAAAAAAAAAAGCGACATTATTCGTGACACTTAGTACACAGACCCCAACATTTGTTCACTATCCCTGGTCACTGTTGGCATTAGGCAATGGTTATTAGAAAGGAGGTTGTACTCACAAAGTAATATGCTGTAGCCCATATTCAGGAGATGGATATATTTATCGTTTCAAATGACACAAGAGGGGGAACAACATGTTAAGAAGAAGACTTCCTTTTTCAACCTGCAGTTAAAGAAGCAAAACATGTGAAATATTTTTTTTTCATTCAACGCTTAACGCCATTATTAATGAGTTTTAATATACTGAGCGTCCTTTGATTTATATAGCAGTTTTTAGCACACTTCCCCAGCAGTGCAAGTTATTTGCAACACTTTCCTGTTTGGGATAATTTGTTGCCAATATTCCCAACAGTCTGTGCTGTAAACTGTAACAATAGATAATGTTACCGTAGTAATATCAGGGTACATTGTAGCTGCCGAGTTACACTGACTGAAGGCTAGAGTTAGGCTGAAAGGCGGCTATTTCGTTAGGCACACCCTCAGGATTTTAACAGATTTATAAGAGGAGCACCAAATGATTGTCAGCTTAGGTAAGAATGTAGAATTATACATTGTCACATGTTACATATACAACTAATAAAAAAAGGGAGGGTGTAGTATTGCTGTTTAATACAAAAATATGCTTTTTTTTTGTTTTGCTCCTCGCTGTTTTTTGTAGTCTAATTTCTGTCGGTCTTATTGTATAAATGTAATGGAGCAAATGGGAGAATTAACATTGAATGGGAAAATTAGTATCCAGATAGTCCCAGGGGGGTAAGGGAGGGGGAGACACAGCATATGTGTGTACTGCAATTATGTGTTATAAACAGCACACAGTCTTCCATTTGTCAAATGCCCGGTATGTGCAATGACAAAACAAAATAAAATAAAAAAACATGCTGCGGGCATAGGTCACTTTGTTTTATTTCTCTTTTAACAAACAATAAACCACCACAGAGCGAATCTGATTTAAAAGGATTTCTCTCAAAGTCACTGTGTTTTTGTAAAGCAAATGATGCCTTCTGGAAATATTGTGGTGAAGATTTGGACATGTCATTAAACCAGTATGTTTTGTATTACCTTAACAAAAAGAAAACACGCCAGCCAAGAATAATAAAAATGCCCTGTTTACGAACTGCACTTTTCTCACTCACTGTTGAAGAAACTTGCAAAGCGTTGCAAATCTGTGTGTTCCAGGGCCCTGTGTGACAAAGCAGTAGGAAGAATCAGTGGAATGTTGACTTTGTAGGGAGAGGTTTCACCAGTAGCAAAGAGAGAGTGGTGTATGCACCATTGGGAAAACCCAATCAAGGCGGTTTTGTTTTGTTCTGGAGAAATATGCATGTCCTCAAAGAGAAAGCGGTGTATGTACTGTATCATTGGGAAAACCCAATCAAGGCGGTTTTATTTTGTTCTGGAGAAATACGCATGTCCTTTAATAAATCACACAAATTCAAGAAGAAACAAAACTTGCATATACTGTACTGTAGTTGAACATGCTGTTACTCACATAAGCTTTCAGAGTGTGTATACAACAGTGGTGAGCAGCATGTGATTCACTAGATTTTTATCTGCGAGTTCTTTTCCATGAATTAAACTGTACATTATGCTGTTTATTGCTGTATCTTCTGTACTGACATTTTCAGGTCAATATAGCTTGATCTTGTGTAATACTTTTTTTATACTATTAACATTTTGTCTGGACCCTTGGAAATACTTGATGTCATCTAATTGCTCTCTGATAAGGTTTTGTACCATTGATATTGAATCACACAATTTATGTACAGGCTTCCCAAATAGCTACTGTAGATGCCACAGTTAGGGATAAATTAGATTGAGACGTTAACCCAGAGAGGTGATCATACAAAATGTGTCTCTTTGCATTCATTTTAGGGCAAAATACACCTTTTTACATGGAACCCAATAAAAATTTCATTGTAGTGGCTTATTTCTGCCCTCCATGTCATACAGAATTCATTTGTTGGGGTCCTTATTCAACAGTAAATGTACCGACACTCAAAACCACACAGCTATTTTAGAACAATTATTCTTTATCAGATGACCACACATAATAATGCAGAACTGGAGGAGTTGAGAAATGATCTTAAAATGTATTACTTTTATAACATCGAAAAATATAAAAGAAGGTGTCCATTAATCTCAACCCTGGACAGGCCACAGTATCTTAATATCATATAAATAAGTATAGATATAGGATAAAGTATCTGTTGTCTACATTTAGCATAGGTTGAACTTGATGGATGTACGTCTTTTTTCAACCTCATCTACTATGTAACTTTATAACTATGTACATATATGTAGCTATGTAACTATATGATGATGTATTAGTTATCGTAATAGATGAAGTTACTTTTGTTACATACCAGCATATGTAATGTTACTTCACGCGCATTTTGTCCTCGGCTCATCGGGGAAATTGGACTCGGTGCTTTTCCCATGACAAGAATTGGTCAGAACCCTATAACTGATAGCTGCACCATTCCCATTGGGTCTTCACAATCATTCCACACGCATACACTGGCGACACACTTTATTCGAGCTCGGCTAGTCCCACGAATTCGGGTATACCCGGGTGTATTGAGGTTTTTGACTGTTTTCTGCCCGAGTGCATTGAGTTATTTTTCAGGCAGGGATTGAAGCATTTTATTCCCGCTGGCTGCAATACTGCACAGTATATATATATACACTGCATTACAATTCATGAATTTATGCCATCTGGTAGACACGCGAAGCATTGCAGCCTATTAAATCCTAATCATCCTCATTTAACAGATCAGCCGCCCATCAGCCAGGCATGAACCCAGGCTGGGAAGGCAAACACAACGGGGCTTGTCTGAGGTGAGGAGCGGCGCATTCCAGGGATCTGCCAGGTACATACTGGGTATTTGCTCGAATAAAGTGTGTCGGTGCAGTACAACTCAAAAAAAAATCCAAACTAAAACTAAGCGGTTCAAGTCCGATCTTGGTGTGCATTCGATTTTAATGAGGACTCACAGATAGAAATACAGTAGAAATCCGAAATTTGAATAGAAAGGAACTCAAGCTAAAGAGGAATATTAGTAAAAAGCAAAACCTTGTATTTCAAGCTTGGGGTCATTTTTGTATTTGGATTGAACTACAATAATTCTTGATAGGAAATAAGCTGCGTTGTCTTCACATGGTATTAGCTGGAGATAAGGGATTAGACAGCGCACTGCATTTGGGAAGTCTCACTCAAGATACGCAGCTCCCGTTTTGGTTTTTACTAGTTTTACTATTCCCAAATGCCTTGAGCAAATAAAAGGGTTTTGGATTGAAAAATATTATTCGTTGACTGCCAAATAAATGGATAACATGCATCTGTGTGAAGAGTGCAGCTAAGGAGTACTTCTAACAAAGTTTCCTTGGGATAATTTTCTGGTCCGCAGTTAGATGGGCAGCTTATACATATCATCTAAATAAACAACTGCTGGGGGAATAAGGGCGATTCCAGGAGAAAACTATGTCTACCTAAATGACTTGAGTCAGAGCTTAGAAAATCATTTGGTTTTGCATTGATACTGCAAGATAAGAACTAACTCAGAGGCCGGAGAGTGTGCATCTGCTTCATATCCAGAACTGATTATCATTTTTCTGCCAGCTAATCATTATAATGCCCTCTGGCAGGGGTGTAAGCTACAGCCTCAATTGGTCTACTTGTGTTTTGTGGTACTTACCTGAATGGAGGGACCCAGAGCACATTAGTCTTGCACAGTGAGACCCTCACTTTAGTCATTAAACTGCTTCATTTCCCCTTCCCCTGTAGGATATAAAAATAGCTGCAGGCATCACCATACTGGCGAGTCAATACACGATGGGAGCTCTGCTACGATGTACAGAGTTCCCTTCCTTGGGACCTTCCCCTTGCTCAGGAAGATTCTGAAATCATCCAGAGCAAAGGCAAGATGTTTCACAGCATGTAATTAGGGGTCATGGTGACTATTGCCAATTTGTTGGGCTGAGAAAACCCGAGGGACATATCCCCTTAACCAGGGTCCTCCCGAGAGTATACTTTGTTTAGGGGGGGAATTTAGATTTTTTTTTAAAAAAAAGGCTAAAAACAATATATTTGTCATCCTAGCATTATAGCTGAGCTGCCAAGGCTCCCCCACTTCTGAGTGAAAGAAGGGGCCTAACACAGGTGTGAGCTTTGAGTGAGATCCCTTTTCGCCTCTGGAGCAGGGTAACCAGAGTCTGAGCGGGTTTATGATGTGAGGACCGGGGTTGTGTTGGGAAGGGGTCGGTTATGGTGGAAGGTGCATGGTTATAGCACAATGGGTCAGGGATATAATGATATAGGGCACAGGGTGGGTTATGATGCAGTTGGGTGGAGTTAACATGCAAGCCGGTGGGATTTAGGACTCTATCTCAATGTCTCCCATCAGTTTGAGATTTACCTCATTCTGCGGGAGAACATGGGACAGCCCTAATGTGCGAGGATCCCTTTCAATTTTGGAAGTAACACAGCATTTAATCCGAAGTCAGGAGCAGAATTTCAGCAGGAGACAGATTTAGGAGAGAGTGAAGATCACTCTGGCAGCAGTGTTTAGGAGAGATTGTAGGGGAGACAGGTGAGAGGCGGGAGGCCGGACAGCAGGAGGTTACAATAGTCAAGATGGGAGAGAATGTGGCATACAGTATGTTAGAGTTTTAGCAGTAGATAGATAGAGGAAAAGTCTGTAACGATGCACGGAACATGCCCCCTGCGGTGTGTTCCTTCCTTACCTGTTTACTTCTGATCTCCGCCCTCTAGCTGCGAGTCAAGATCCTGTGTCTTTAAGGATTCTGAAGCAAGCAACGCCATCTTGCTTCCTGGCAAATCCTGTCCTCTTCCTCCTGACAGGAAGTAAGCCTCTCTTTGACTTTCTCTTTGCATTTAGTCTTTTGCTGCCTGCCTTGGTGCCTGCTAGTACTCATCGCACGCTGTTCCTGCCTGGACCTCCTTTGGGACTTTACTTATCTCCTGTGGATTCCGGAAGACTGGGACAGTCACTCGTATACTACTGAGGTTAGTTTACCGTCGGGTAGTGTAGGTACCTGCTTAGTAGGGTTCATCTTGACGTGGTAGCAGGCTTATAATTCCTTGGCCAATGGATTAGACTAAGAACCCTTATGTTATGTTTAGTTTCGCTGCACCTTGCTGTTCTGTCACTATGCCTTTAAGAAGTCTGGACGTTCTCCAAGAAGCAATCCTTCTCTGGATGTTACCTTGTGCTCTGGACTCCATGCCCATGTTCCTGGTTTCCGTTTCCAGACTCCTGTGCTGAAGTGTTGGCTTCCCGCAACCCCCGTGTTGGTGCCTGAGAATGCGCGCACTCCCGCTCTGCTGTCAGACCATGCGCGCACATGCAGCTGGATCACTCGTGTCTCTGAGTAGACACCGCACCTCCGGACGCGTTGCGCATTCTCATGCGCGCGGCGCGGTCACGTGACTACGTGCGCCGACCCCCTGTTGCGCGGCAAATTACTCCCTTCGTATCCCCTGCGGCCTCCCCACCTCGCTAACGGGTCCTTCCCGAGAGCACAAGCGTGACAAAGGCTTATCTTTGCAATGTTATGGAGGAAAAATTAACAATATTGTGAATGTGAATGTGACACCTAGGCAGCGTACTTATGATACTGGGTGTATGATAATACTGCCAACAGTAATGTGAATGGGCAGTGGGACCAGGCTTGGGAGGAAGTATAAGGTACAAAGGGTGTGGTTATGACACTGTAGGTATGGGTATATGATGGGCTGGGAGTGGTTATATGGCACAGTAGGAGTGGTTAAATGACACAGTAGGAGTGGTTATATGACGAAGTAGGAGTGGTTATATGACGAAGTAGGAGTAGTTATATGACGAAGTAGAAGTGGTTATATGATGAAGTAGGAGTGGTTATATGACACAGTAGGAGTGGTTATATGACACAGTAGGAGTGGTTATATGACACAGTAGGAGTGGTTATATGACACAGTAGGAGTGGTTATATGACGAAGTAGGAGTGGTTATATGACGAAGTAGGAGTGGTTATGTGACGAAGTAGGAGTGGTTATGTGACGAAGTAGGAGTGGTTATGTGACGAAGTAGGAGTGGTTATATGACACAGTAGGAGTGGTTATATGACACAGTAGGAGTGGTTATATGACACAGTAGGAGTGGTTATATGACGAAGTAGGAGTGGTTATATGACGAAGTAGGAGTGGTTATATGACGAAGTAGGAGTGGTTATATGACGAAGTAGGAGTGGTTATATGACGAAGTAGGAGTGGTTATATGACGAAGTAGGAGTGGTTATATGACGAAGTAGGAGTGGTTATATGACGAAGTAGGAGTGGTTATATGACGAAGTAGGAGTGGTTATATGACGAAGTAGGAGTGGTTATATGACACAGTAGGAGTGGTTATATGACTAAGTAGGAGTGGTTATATGACACAGTAGGAGTGGTTATATGACGAAGTAGGAGTGGTTATATGACGAAGTAGGAGTGGTTATATGACGAAGTAGGAGTGGTTATATGACGAAGTAGGAGTGGTTATATGACGAAGTAGGAGTGGTTATGTGACGAAGTAGGAGTGGTTATGTGACGAAGTAGGAGTGGTTATGTGACGAAGTAGGAGTGGTTATGTGACGAAGTAGGAGTGGTTATATGACACAGTAGGAGTGGTTATATGACACAGTAGGAGTGGTTATATGACACAGTAGGAGTGGTTATATGACGAAGTAGGAGTGGTTATATGACGAAGTAGGAGTGGTTATATGACGAAGTAGGAGTGGTTATATGACGAAGTAGGAGTGGTTATATGACGAAGTAGGAGTGGTTATATGACGAAGTAGGAGTGGTTATATGACGAAGTAGGAGTGGTTATATGACGAAGTAGGAGTGGTTATATGACGAAGTAGGAGTGGTTATATGACGAAGTAGGAGTGGTTAAATGACACAGCAGGAGTGGTTATATGACGAAGTAGGAGTGGTTATATGACACAGCAGGAGTGGTTATATGACGAAGTAGGAGTGGTTATATGACACAGTAGGAGTGGTTAAATGACACAGCAGGAGTGGTTATATGACGAAGTAGGAGTGGTTATATGACGAAGCAGGAGTGGTTATATGACACAGCAGGAGTGGTTATATGACGAAGTAGGAGTGGTTATATGACACAGTAGGAATGGTTATATGACACAGTAGGAGTGGTTATATGACACAGTAGGAGTGGTTATATGACTAAGTAGGAGTGGTTATATGACTA
This sequence comes from Ascaphus truei, assembly GCF_040206685.1. Classification (NCBI taxonomy): domain Eukaryota; kingdom Metazoa; phylum Chordata; class Amphibia; order Anura; family Ascaphidae; genus Ascaphus; species Ascaphus truei. Next base: position 193,629,705 of record NC_134484.1, on the reverse strand, counting down.
AGTAGGAGTGGTTATATGACACAGTAGGAGTGGTTATATAACGAAGTAGGAGTGGTTATATGACGAAGTAGGAGTGGTTATATGACGAAGTAGGAGTGGTTATATGACGAAGTAGGAGTGGTTATATGACGAAGTAGGAGTGGTTATATGACGAAGTAGGAGTGGTTATATGACGAAGTAGGAGTGGTTATATGACGACGTAGGAGTGGTTATATGACGACGTAGGAGTGGTTATATGACGACGTAGGAGTGGTTATATGACGACGTAGGAGTGGTTATATGACGACGTAGGAGTGGTTATATGACGACGTAGGAGTGGTTATATGACGACGTAGGAGTGGTTATATGATGACGTAGGAGTGGTTATATGATGATGTAGGAGTGGTTATATGATGATGTAGGAGTGGTTATATGATGATGTAGGAGTGGTTATATGATGTAGGAGTGGTTATATGATGATGTGGGAGTGGTTATATGATGATGTGGGAGTGGTTATATGATGAAGTAGGAGTGGTTATATGATGAAGTAGGAGTGGTTATATGATGAAGTAGGAGTGGTTATATGATGAAGTAGGAGTGGTTATATGGTACACTAGGTGTGGTTATATGGCACAGCAGGAGTGGTTATATGATGAAGTAGGAGTGGTTATATGACAGAGTATGATGTTTGGGAAGGAGACATCTGACGTGTACATTATGAAAATATGTCAATATTTACTTTCTTGGCTCCTCTGTTCTCCATCTTCTGTGTTATACTACCAGGTCTACGATGATATAAATCTAAATGTTTGTAGAACAGATTATGCACAGTATATCATGTAAGAAACACATAAAGCATGTTTCTTACATGTGACTCAAATACATCACAATAGGTTAGTATAGTCAGCTTGGTGCACATTGCTATTGGTATTTTTAGTTGGGGAAAACACTTCATTGTCCAATTCATACTAGCTATGGTATATCTGGATCCTCTCTTGTCACTATTGACATCATTTTAATTTGTCCATTAATATGATTCAATTAACACATTGAGAGATGTCTGTTAATAGTGGCTGCATTAAAGAGGTAAGATCGTCTAACCGAACTCAGACCAATTAAAACATCATTACATGTGAATGAAGCATGCTTAGGATGATGAGCTAAACTCATGCCTTTGTTTTTGTTTGTTTGTTTGTTTTCTAGTTGAATATGACAAGGAGTTGTCACCTCGCCTGCGACACCATAAAGAATTTAAGTTTAATTTGTCACAGATTCCGGACGGAGAGGCTGTGACGGCGGCAGAGTTCCGGATATACAAGGACTGTGTCATGGGAAGCTTTAAAAACCAAACTTTCCTAATAAGTATCTATCAAGTCTTAGCAGAGCACCGAAACAGGTATTTTCAGTGGCAGCTCTTTAATAAATTCCTTTACAGCAAGATGTGCAGAAATAAAGAACGTTGGGTATTTCACGGCACGGTGCTGCTTATCAGCATGAGCTGGAGTTGACCTACAGGACCTAGGTACCAAAAAAAATCAACAGTTTGTGTTGTGTCAGAAAGTTTCAGTGCTAAAAAATCATACAAACTATCATAAAATGTGCATCGCATGTACTGTATATGAAGACTTCATACTATACGTATCAAACATCATTTGTGGTTTGAAATGATTGATTCAATTTAAATGAAAATAGAATTGTGTATTTTTTTTAAACTTAGAACTGGTATTAGTAAATATAAATTATTAGTGTCATATTTATTATAATAGCCATGCTGTGAAACAGAATGATCTCACCGCACAGATAGTCCCTTTATCTGCAGTGAGACAGCTCTGGTCCCAGACCTCACTTGCCAGACCACGTCGCACACAGCTGTGTCCCTGACTATACTGAACTGCTAAGGGGATCCGTTGCCTACCTAGGGCATGTCCCTGTAGCAGCCACTAACTATCAATGACTGGGGCCTAGGGGGTCTCTGGTCTAGTGCAGGGGGCCACTTGCTCCCTGCACCTACATATCCTCCCCTATCTGTGCCCCAGCTTCTACTGAATTCCTGACTCGGCACACAACAATGCATCTCTCCTCTCAGGGGATCCTGCAAGCCCTATTGGCTCCCTGGCGTAAGGTGACCTACCTGCCTCTAAGCATTCTGGGTGCTGTAGTTCCCCATGGTCCTCTTTAACATTGGGGCCGCGTGCGTGATCTCCATTGCGCATGCGCAAACTTGTAATGGCCGCCGCTATTCTCAACTGAGCATGCGCAACTGTGGGCAGTCCCTGCCCTCCTGAAATGGCTGGCGCGTGCGTTCTGCGCATGTGCGAGCCTAACGCCAAACCTGACATGGCCACCGAGTTGCTGATGTCGCCGGGAGCTCCCGGCGATGCGATTGCAGCTGCCCTCAACTGTCGGAGGTAAGGAAGGGGGCAACGGACGTCCGAGGAGCCAGAGGGGACCTGGCTACACAGATACAAAGTTGAACTCTACTCACAAGTTCATAATGAAGTTTTCCATTTAATGTGAAAGCCAAGGACAGTGGAAAGACATTGTTTCATGTCCCATATGGATGTTTCATCAGGTGCAAAATGTTTCTTTGGAGCCACAGCTTCTGGAACTAAATTAGGCATGGGATCATAGCTGCATTTTGCCACCTGGTTCTGTAATGGTGGGGCAATGAGGGAATGTCATGGGAGTTACATTGTATTTCTCCAGTTTTATATCTGGTGCTGTTTTTTTACACCTGTAATACACCAGTTTTGTACAAGAGAGAAACATTGGTAGAACATATGAATCTTTATAGTGCTGGAGCGATCACATATTGCGACTGGTGCCCTGATGCCGGAAATGAAAGTGGAAAGGCTTCCACTTCCTTTTCGATTGGTCTGGCTGCTCCACCAAAGTGGGGAATCTGATCTGCCCCTAAAAAATGAGCAAGGGCTCATGACATAACAGGTATCTAAAGATCAAGTAAGTGGGATGCATGGTTATACATGGCTTTCAGTTCACTACAGCATTGCATGTAACAAGCAATCAAAGAAGTCCCAATGCACATCCAATATGACAAAGTATTCAGTTAATTTCTATGTTTTTTCTCCTCTTAAGTATGGGTCATTTAGCTCAATCATTTGGCCAAAACATGTCAAGCCTGCAACCACGTCAAGGTAGACCCTACCAGCAGGTTCCTGCACTACCAATTTCATACTGTCTTTTTTGTATATCCTCCACTTCACAGAGAAAAGAAACAAAACAATAATATATCCAACAGCATGGGATGTATGACATGCATGCAGTGCCTAAGGCGTTAACATTTAGGAGCACTATACTATGTGCTATTTACAAAGTGCATAATAAATACGTGCAAGAAAATAAATACACACACACACACACACCTCTCACACTTATTGCTACAGCAAAGGCCATCACCACCGCTCTCCAGAGGGAAGGAATCTCTCAATAGATTACTGCATTCAGGTGTGTGCACTTGGACCTGTTAATTAAATAGATGTGGGAGGGGTGAGCTTAAACTAAGGAGGGGCCACAGACCTCCCAAACAATTTACAATTAGTAGTACACAATCTTAACAACCTAATGACGATATCTTTGTTGCGTTTCCTCTTTTCTCTATGCAGTGGACACAATATAAAATAAAATACAAAGGACACAGTATGAAATTGGTTGTGTAGGACCTGCTGATAGTGTTTACCTTAATGTGGTTGCAGGCTTGACGTGGTTTGGTCACGCGATTGTACTAAATGACAAGAAAAACATAGAATTGAACTAAATTATTTGCCGCATTGGGGCTTCTTTTTTACTGCTGTATATTTGAGGTCACTTTCCCAGTGGCAGTCCAATTGACAGAATAACATACAGTTTATACATGTATAATTCTGTGGGTCTGAGTTTTGAGCTTGTACATTTAGATTGTGTTTATCTACACGTAATAAGTTATCAGAGCTGTTGCAGATTAGTAATCGTCAGGTTTAACAGGTTTGGTCTATGTAGCTATTTTATAGGGTAGTTATTGTCTTGTTATTGGGGTCAACGGAAAAATTTTTACGAGACCAAAGTGTTTGGCATAACCTTTCCAGACAGTTTTGAGAAACTTTTTGGAACGACGCAGCTCAAATTCTTTCGAGCTCCTTAGTGAGCCAGGACCAAAATCTGTAGAGATTTATTCACAAGGTGCAATAAATAAACAATACATTATCATTGCAAATCCAAAACAAAAAAAACCTTATTCCATCTCGATGAGTGATGTTTTAACATCTGCATAAGCTGATGTGGCTACATTTTTTTTCCATTTTTCCCTGTGATTCATTAGGAATGTCATTTCATGTCTCTCGGGAGCATGGTGCTTCAGAGTCTTAACAAGAGAGAATTTAGTGATAGATTCAGCCAGCTTCATATTTGTAAGATTTACGTTATGTTCTAGCACATTGCTTATTAGCCAACCAACAACAGCTGCTCAGCTCAAACAAGGATACAGTTTTTGACATGCTATGTTTAGATAAGTACTTTAAACCGTATTTCATTTTCTTTGATGCTGGTAGGGATTTGCATAGATTCAAAGCAGTTATCTGGCATAACTGTGTGTTCCCTGAGTGCTTGGGCAGTAAACCTCTAAGCAGTTACCAAGACCACCAGTAAATCTGACATTGGAGACCGTCAAGTCTTACTTGCTTCCAGTGAACCGCACTCAATGGAAGAACTATCTCACTGGTTTTTATCACTGGTAGTCTCATAGGGAGTCGTTTTCAAAGCAAATTGGGAGAACAAAAGACACCAGATTGGAAAGGGTCCCGAAGGATACAATGGGCTTGTTTGCTTTGATAAATAAGGTGCAGTTCTATTGCTCTCAGTTTTGATACCAGGAGAAGGAGTCATGTATTGAAGTCTCGGCTGCAAAAGTGTAGCAAAAATGCTGACATTTATTTGCCACCGCATAAAATGCCATTACATCTTATGGGACATTTTTCTATTGAAATCTGGTTCAATTGTTTTTGCTCCAGTTTTGCAGTTTGGGGACTTTGATACATGGCCCCCGTGGCTTCTCTTAGGGGGTTATTTAGATCTCTGAGCAGCCAAACTAGAACAAAACCAGTGTAACTGCACCAGAATTATCAAAGGAAAAACTTACATTAACTTCAATAATTCCTTTTCTTTGATAAATATGGTGCAATTTTTGCGCTGGTTTTGCTCCAGTTGTGCATCTTGGATACTGTAATAAATAGACGCCTCTGTACTCTTTCTATTATTTGCATTATTGCTTGGGCAACCAAAAGGCATCCAATCTTTAGTAACTAAAAAAATGTTGATGCACATCAAAACCCAAACAGGGTACATATGCAAAAACATTTTTTTTTAAATCCCATCATGCATCTGTTCCTCTGTTATCTGGGAAATTTATATTTTTTTCCCCTCGAAAATATTTCTAAATACTTTTCAGCATTTTCATACCAAATCTCCATAACCACAATGATTCTTTTCGTAAACAATAACTATGATAAAACTCTATTATTACAGTAGGTAATTCAAAGCTCCTGTGATCATGGAGGTGTCTAAAATTGTGAAGCTTAGTGCAGAAAGCTTGCCACCGGAATCTTTAGGTGGCCTGTCTTCAGTGGGTGGCACCCGGCAGGCACGCAGGTGCCCCTTCTAATAGCCGGGGATAAGATCACGTGTTTCTTGTATCTAGGGGAGGAAGTGTGCATGAAGTTGTAAATGCAATTAGAAGAAAAGAGGGGAACTTCCTCTTCCATTTCTAACATCAGGGTCATTACCATGTGATTGTTACATATGGGGCGATAAACAAAGATCTTCTCTATCCATCTACTCCTTGCTTTTCTCTTGACTAAAGTGACCTATCTAGTAAGTGTCGCAAACATCTTTTTTTGGCACAAAATTGGCGTCAATCAAACTTATTTTCAATTGCGCTTGTGGGGGCCGATGTACTTAGCTCAAGTTTCTCCCGCGTCAGCTGTCAGTAATTATTTTTTTTTGTTTGTTTTGGAGCACAGAAATGGGCTGCGATTGGTGTACAGAGGTAAATAGTATGTGCTAAAAAATAATATTTATGTGCGTCACAAAATCAATTAAAAGTGTGTCAAAATCATCCGCCAAGCTCAACTTGGCATAAACCCCAAGAAAGACTCTTGATGATGTTAGTGAAGTTGCAAAGTATCAGCCCAAAAATATATTTGACGCAACACAGATGTTTCATTATAAAAGGTTAAGAAAATGATGACAATATGCCTACTATAAATAATATTACCCTAATAATTGATATTCACTAATACAAGTTCTACAGACAATGACACATGATCCTTTTTTAATTTAGATTGTACTAGTCAGGTATAAAAAAAACCCTATATGACTGAACACACCAAGAAAACAAAAAACATATAACATGAGTTGGTGCCTCCATCTCCAGTGAATGCCCATTTCACCAACATAGATATAGAAGTATACATATAAAAGCTGGACACTCCAGATAAAGAAATTATTCTTTTATATACTGTAATCACGAGCTCCAGAGACTAAAAAAAAATCTGATGTTTCGATCCAACCAATGGACCTTCATCAGGGCTTGAAAAATCAGCGATACCGATACCAAATATAAACACTTGCTACTAATTAGGAGCGGGCCACGTGTCCCGGAAGTCGTGCAGAGCACCAGACCCATGTGGCCAATACGAGCCCAGCGACGACCAATCTCCTAGCAGCAATAAATACTACACAGACAAATGTTATCAGGGCTAAAAAGCAGCGAAATCCAGAACAAAGTAGTAACAGAAATACATACAGTACAGTAGAACTGACAGAAAAAGGAGAAGGAATACATTTTATACAGATCAAACACCTGAAATTAATACAGCTAAATATAGATCTACATCAAATCAATATTGTCATCAAACATCCCTTCTATAATATAGGATATAACCCATCTACAAAGAATGATGTAACAACATTTTGCATATTTCATCATTATATAGATGTCTGCGTTCAGAAATATTTGGGCCCAGGACAAATGTAAGGAGCAGGCTCCCCCTTCCCATTGGCCCTCCCCAAAAAACCTTTCTGATTTCTATGCAACAACTTTTACGTAGGCCTCTAGAGAGGATACATCAGGCCATTGGGGGAGTGGCGGGTACCTTAGTCCTTGGGAGGGAGAAGTTACCTCAAACCACTGGGGGCGGGGACCTGAGAATGCTTCTAGGATATGGTAACCCAAACTGCTTGAGGGGTTAACTCAGGCAGCTGGGGGGGGGGGCAACTCAGGCCGCTGGGGTGGGAGAGGGAAACCTCCAATTGGTGGACAGCTTGAAGGGGGAAATGTCTCAGTTAGAAGTTATGGAAGTAAAGGTTTATTTACCCTGTACCCATAGACTTGTAAGTCAGTTAGGGTCCCAGGAAGTCAATCTGGGGCCTGGAGAGGCAGTGCGGCCCCTCATGGACCTGCTGAATTGGGGTGGGAGCCAGAGGAGTCAGTAGGCCAGGGCTTGCTGAGTTTGGGAGGGTCCTGGGGTGTCAGTAAGGAACCTGGGTCAGACTAAGTCGGGAGCCAGCTATGTCGGGGCAGAGGCCTGGGGAGATTGTCGAGCGAGAGGCAGAGGGATCACCTGTTTCACCTGTGTGCCCGGCAGAGGAAGGGGCCCTGGCCGCTCAGACTATTTCAGAAGTCGCAACCTACTTCCGGCCATGCCCAACTTCTGGGCCGAGGCCGACAGGGCCTCCCTCAGCTGCTGGTCCCAGGACAGATGTCCTGGTGCTCCTCCATGATGGCCCTGATTTATATACAATTAAAAAATGCAATATACAAAAAATGCTACATGGTACAAAACAGTATGTCACATAATAGCAACCTTTCAAGAAGTCAAGTATTCAACATTAGGGATGTCAAAAATCATTTCAAACTGCAAATTATGCGTCATATGTATTAAGTCTTCATCCATAGGATGCATAATTTTTTGTATTCATTTTTAACACTGAAATGTTTACCCACACAAAACATAACAAATCCTATCTTAGTACATATGTCACTGTGTCTGCTGATATAATTAATTCGCAATAACCTTAGATATTTTCAAAAATCACCTGATACAGAATCAGTTTATAACAATAACGAATATTGCCCCCCTGTCCTCTCTCCCCCTCCTCTCACTCAATTCCCCCCTCTCTCACAATCCCCCCCCCCCTTTCACTAAGAATTTGACTTTTGGTTACGGGGGAGGCTTCCGGTCCCGCGGTGGAGGAGAGCTGGGGTCCCTCGGGTGAATGCAGATGTTGGGCCCAACATCCGGCGCTGGCCTGGTGCACCGGGAGGGGTGGGAATGACATGAGGAGTGGCTGATCCTCAAGTATCATGTGGGCCATTATAAATGCAAAATGGCCACCCCTGCTTATAATATTGATACTTCTGAAGATAATAGGATTGAATTTGGAATGGTATCATGTTCCTAAATTGACCCGCATTACAGTATATTGCTTTTAGTCCCAAGCATAATTTAAGTTCATTGTGATAGCTTTTTTTCAGTCTGGCATAACAACTATGTCGTAGTCAAGAACATTTAGAAATACATATGTGCCCTCACCACTATATGTTCTGGTAAGAACAGGCAGCGTTGGGGTTAAACTCCTGCCCAGGTCCTAGCCTGCAGTTGCAGCCTGGAATGGGTACTATGTTGCTTATCCAGGGGCAGGCCTAAACAATCAGTTGGAGTGTCATACCTGGGGAGGGTACTGACTGGGTCACATGCATATGGTGTGATGCCTGTCAGTATCTGGACCTGCCCTGTTATGGGGCGGGGTTACAAGCCCTTCCCCTGGGTATGAAAGCTGACACTCCACCAAATTGAGACGGTTGATTATGGGACAGTGTAATACCCTTTTCCCTACCAGAGGGTCGAGAAGATTAGGAGGGGCTCTTGGGGCCTCAAGCCCCTGGGGTCTGCTCCAGGGCAGGAGGACGATCATGCTTTTATATAATAAACCTGCCGCTGGACCAGCTATGGTGTGTGATTATTGGGAAGGAGTATTGCCTGTGGGGACCATCCTGCACTCAGCTGGACCCTCATGGGATGGAGGCGCTGCACAGTAAAGAGATGGAGAAAGCCTTCCCTGTTGCTGCTCCCAAACTCCAACTGCTGAGCCACTCTGACCTCCTGATCCAGCATGTGAGCGACAGCACCGGGACAATACCCATGTAATGGCCAGGTCTTCTGTGGCAGGGGGGAAACAGGTGTTACATTTGGAGGCACTGCTGAGATGAGCAACATGGGCGGCAAAGTATGGCTGGGAAACCCGTTGAAGGAGGAGTGGATGGGGGCACTCACCGTATCCAGGCCAGAGCATTCCCAGTCGGTTGCTAGCGGTGTACCGCCGGATGGTATCTGCTCACGATACAACCCCACCCGCTGCCGCATGGGAGGTGCCTGAACAGTACTGTATCAAGGTCATCGAGTTGCCTTGACCGGTACATTATGCAGATCTGAGAGTTGTCTGAAACACGCTATATCAGTGCCGGGTCCCTTCCACTTCCGAATGCAGAGAGATGTCTGAATCACACTATATCGTGCCAGGTGCCGCAGATGAGTATGCCTACATGGATGACTTGAAAGATAGCACCCCACTTTGGACTATCTGCCGGGTGCCTTTACTGTGCTACGTTCAGAGGCTAAGATGTGACTGACAATCAAGGTATCAGCTGGTAGCACCCCCTGTGATGGGACTGCAGCGTGTGCTCCAATACTACTTGCTAGATCCGCGAGTGGGATAGGATGCTCAAACGGGGACCTGGCTTGATAGATGGAGCTTGTCGCAGGCACTGAGGAGGAGAGTTCAGGGTCCCTGAGGAGGATCCTGGAATCTGATCGCGGTTCCCACCGAACAGCAGAGAGACCCCGTGGTGAGTTGCAAAATATCTGGGATTGTCGCCAAAGTCCATAGCCGCGCCCCCTCTATTCCAACTGGGACTCCTGATTTCACCAGAGGGAGGAGTCGAGGCGCCAACGGCTCAGTATGGGGTGTGAACGGATGCGAAGCCCGCCAAAGCCAGGTGCATGTGTTCTTGATCCAGCACGACCGGTGTGATGTGCCCTACCTTCGGCCAGTGCGGGAGGCCTGGAACCAGCCTATGCTTTCCATCTGGACGAAGGGCCATGTAACTACCCACTGGTCCGCCGGTTACAGATATTGATGGATAATGCTCCGGCAAGCGCGGCGCAAGTTTACATGGACATATATTAAATATTTCATCCACAATGGACGAGTGCTCCGGTCTGCGGCTCTGGTTCTCTGACCAACAGTGCCAACAAGGGTGCGAATCTGCCGCTGTCAGATCCAGTGGTGGTTCCTGTATTGGCCTCGGCTGAGAGAAGACTGTCTGCGGCTGGGGAGGATCTTCACGAAGAAGGGGAAGTGCTACATCCATGCCGGCAGGTTCCTGTGATTACATCAGCCCAGCAAAGCATTGCGGGTGCCACAGCCCAGCTGAGTAAAGCGGAAGTGTCCGCTTCCGAGGTACTGTCCGGTACCTCCAGCATTCCCGCTTCGGAGATCGATTTGTCCCTAGTGGTGAATGGTGCGGAGACTGCTGATGCCAACCGCACACTGCCACATAGAGAGGACGCTGTTTTGCTGCTAACGGCTCTCAACCAAGACCGTCCTAAGATTATAGGGATATCAGGACTTTCTTCTTCCTCCCTCGTAAAAGAAGAGACACAGGACATTACAGTGCCGGTACAATCCCCTTTTATGCCCCCCGTTGATGCCCCAGTGCCCTGGGAGGAGGCCCCAGGGTTAACCGGGGAGCATAGACCCTTGTCACGTCCGCCACTGTACCCCAGGATGTCCATAGATCTCCAGTGTCCAGTTGTGAGTACTGTAATGTGTCAGCCTGTTGTGGGAGGTGGAGGGTTGGACTGGTAGGATCCTATGTTCCTGGGGTACGTGCCTCATATGGGGAAAAACGATTTATATTCATACGGGAAGACCAGGTAGATTATTGGTGGGAGGAAGGGGAATACACCACTGAACAAGCCACATAAATTGTGCTCCAGCATAGTAGTTACTGAGAGACAGTGCCCTATAAAAGGAGGGTAAGCTTGTCCGGAAGCCAGACCCTGACCATTACTACTGATACAGCAGAGGCGGTACTGCGAATTATAAAGGGAGATACAGCAGGGATATACTGCATAATGGGTCGGGAGGTAATTACATCAGGAACGGTACTGCACCTGGGCGAAAGGTTCTCTTGGTTAAGAGGAACCAGTTATGCCAACATTTATTGTAATGCTATGTGTTTTATAATTCTGTGGCTAAACAACGATTATAAGCTGCACACCACAATCAAACAATGCATTCAATATTACCGGTGCAGCTGGTTCAAGGGTAACTGTCCTGGTATTCCTGATCTGAACGGTAGATAAGGGAGATCCAACGCACTACAGAATTGTTCAATAGAAAATGTATTGTGCCACACAACGTTTCGACCATGAGGTCTTTATAACTTGATAAGGCCTGTCACTTGATAAAGAGCTCACGGTCGAAACATTGTGTGGCACAATAAATTTTCTATTGAACAAATCCGTAGTGCGTTGGATCTCCCTTATCTACAGTTATAATTCTGTGGGCCAGCACAATTATTGGTGGTGCATAATTGTGCTCCTCATGCGGGGCCGTGAGGAGGATTTTCACCAGAGGGAGGATGTAGCCAAGTGCCCCTGGCTAAAGCCTTCTACTGGCCTCAACACTAAGTCCTAGCAGTGTTGGGATTAAACTCCTGCCCAGGTCCTAGCCTGCAGTTGCAGATTGAATGGGTATTATGTTGCTTATCATGGGGCAGGTCTAAACCGGCAATTGGAGATTCATACCTGGGGAGGGTACTGACTGGGTCACATGTATATGTTGTGATGCCTTTCAGTACCTGGACCTGCCCTGTTACAAGCCGTCCCCCCCCCGGGTATAAAAGCTGACACTCCACGAAATTGAAGTTGTGATACCCTTTTCCCTACCAGAGTGTCAAGGAGATTGGGAGGGCTCTTGGGGCCTCAAGCCACTGGGGTCTGCTCCAGGGCTTGAGATGTATCATGCCATTATACAATAAAACTGCCGTTGGACCAACTATGGTGTGTGATTATTAGAAAGGAGTATTGCATGTGGGGACCATCCTGCATCCAGCAGGATCCTCATGGAATGGAGGCGCTGCACAGTAAAGAGATGGAGTAAGCCTGCCCTGTTGCTGCTCCCAAACTTCAACTGCAGAGCCACTCATACCTCCTAAACCAGCAGATGAGCGACAGTACAGGGAAAACACCGATGTAGTGGCCAGATCCTCCGTGGCAGGGGGGAAACAGGTGCTACACATATAAAGAAGGAGACTGGGACAGTTATATATCAAAAGGGGCCCGTTTATTAAACTCCATTATTTATCAATGCAAAATCGCCTGAAAGTGGCATACAATTTGACACAATAAAAAAAATCCGCTCCATTCATTAAAGCAGCAGTCCAAGCTGCCTCCCCCCCCTTAATATGTGCATTGATACAATCCACACAATGATAAGTAATTAGCTAAGTTGACGATCGATCCTTTCTCCTGTGATCAATCAGCGAAGATTCGGCTCTGGGGTTCACTAAATGGCTGTCAGTGCAGCAGAAGAGGACCACAGATACAATGTTCTGTGGGGAAGATCATGTGACCAGGCAGTCACTAGATACGATTGGTGCACTGCTAAAGAGAGGGCAGGGCTAAAATAAGGGGTGTTCCAGAGCCTGTTTCAGAAGAGGAAGGGGATGTGACTTTGTAAATGGTTGCTATAGAAACAAAAACATGCTTGTTATATTATAATACATTAAAATGCCATTTAAATTTGTTTTTTTTGTTTTTGTTTTTTTAAATACTACAAGTATTTTCTCAAAGTACAGAACTGATTTATTTAAAAAAACATAAGAAGGATATTGCTTGGTCTGCCGCTTTAAGAGTCATCTATGCATAAAAATTGCATGGTTTGTCAACTCATTTGCATGCCCTTTTCACCCGATTTGCTGCAATCCCAGACAGAAAATGACACTTAGAAATAGGGTTCTCGCTAGAGAGGGAGAATATACTCTGTCTCTTTCTGTAGCCCTATTCCGTCTACCTAAGGGAAGGCCTGTGACTTTCCAGCCAATCTGCAAACTCACAGCTTTAGGAATAGGCCATAAATATGTACTTACATATGAGTTTGACTCATTTGCATACCACATGGGCATGCGCTGTGCCAGTACCAAGTCTCGTAAAACAGTGCCATTTTTTAATGTTTTGGACATGTGACATGGGCTTAACGCATACGTTGAGATGTAAATTCCTGCAAAAACAGAAATGCATTTATCGTTGTTTAACCAAAAGTCCCCAAAGTTTCCTAGTTGCAAAAATTGCATAATACCATAGCACTAAATGCAGGTACATCAAAGAAAAAAACTCTTCTTTGTTTTCAATGGGATTTTTTCATTTTGATGACCCAGTGCTATTTCTTGCACCATTTTTTACCCTACTTTTGCACCCAGGAATGTATGATTCACATCCCCGTGCGGTTTTTAAAATGTCAGGTAAAGATCTAATTTTCTTGCATTCCATTCATAAAACAAACCGGATTGCTAATTGCTTTTAAAATATTGTTTTCAAACTACTGATGGCCGACAATCTATAAACACATGCAAAAAACGTATTTCAATTAAAATAAGATTATAAATTCTGAACGTTACTGTCTTTGAAGTAACATAAATATAAGGGTTTAGGAGCTTACATTTTTTTTTTTTTATTAAGAGGTTTAATTAATGTTTCACTAAAGTGCTGTTGATGCGTAACAATTGTTTTAACACCTGGGTAAATGTAAGCTTTGAATTTCAGCCCAAATACAGTACTTAAAGATGTAATTAAATTGGGGTGGGTTAGTTTACTGTGTTGGTCTTTTTTTTTTTTATCCCCGAGTGAAGTCATGGTACAAATAAAATGTTGTGAGGTTTCAATTTGTGCACATCTAGGTAAGTGTGCTATGCATTCGTTCGAATTAGAAGATGGAAATGAAAACATGTTGTTGTGGTTATCACGGCTTTGAAATTATCAGCAAGGTTTGACTTTTAAGCTATACACAGGGAGAATGTTTTAGTTCATGAGTTCGGGAACTTATCCTCAGTGACTTCCAGCCACTCCGGGTTTTAAGAACGAACAATGCATAGTTCATGCATATACACACCAAGCACATTCACATACTGAATGTCTGCAAAATCATTGGTTATTCCTAAAACGTGGTGTTGCAATTTTTTTTACAAAGGATATGCCTGGGATCTCCTGACTTTGTAAAAATCTGCTCTATTTTGTTTAGTCCCCAATCTTTTTTTTTTTTAGGTTATTAATGATATCCACAGAGTGAATTGCTGAGTAGAGAAATGCAAAACTTTCCCAGAAGTTTGAGAACCATGTCAAATTTGCCCCATTTTTTACCGGCGAATCATTTTGCAGCCTGGTCCGCGTTTGCAAGCGACTCGCCAAGCATTAAATCAATGTACATTGCAATTTCTTGTAATATCCCAGTTATTGAGATTCTCTAAAATTGCAAGATTCACTTGATGCTGAAACTATAAACTGGGCGCACACACCATGTTTCGCTCAAAGCTTGTGAAATGACAAAATCTAAGACTAAGTTTTGCAACATCGTAACTTTTTTTGCTTGGCAAAATGTTTGGCAAAAACGCTAAATATAAATAGGCGCTAGATTGGCTGCATTTTGGATAGTTTCCTATGTAGCCCCCTCTACTTTACCTCAGACTAACACCTACTGCTGAGGCAGGGGCCTGAGTCCTCCTTCTATATACCGTACCCCCACACGTGGCCGTAGCCCAGACAAAGGGAGGCAGACTACAGTAATGTTTATAACACAAGGGTATTTTTAGTGTAATTATCGCTAGGAACCAATATAACAATATGATCCTCAAATGTGAGGAACATTTAGTACATACACAATGCAATTAGATATAAACACTTCACACAAAAGCTGCGCAGGTATTTTCCCGTGTCTCTCCCTGTGATCGACCCTGAGTGTAAGGGCTTGTGTAAAGGTGGCGGGACACCGTTGTAGCTCTTAGATAGTGTATGAACGCAGCAGGCCTGTACTTCGCAAATACTTTGTTACCCTTTCACTTGGCCTGTTATGAGGATCCCCTCTATTGCTAGTTGTGCCTCCTGCTGCTGTCAGATGGATACTCCAAAGGGCTCTACTTCCTTTGGCCAGCGTCTGCTAACTCAGGCGTATCGCTGGCTGGGCTGCTGGGGGACCCAAAGATCTCTCAGGGTGCTGCAGCTTTTCCCCTGCATGCTCTGCCAGAGAATTCTTGGGATTTCCTCCCTTAGTCCCGCCTCTTGAGAGTCCAATCTCCTTGGCTGAGGCCCTGTCCATCACAAGTCACATCCTCCTGCACCAGAATTGACTCCCTGCTGCAGCACAGCAAGCTGGGAGATGTAGTTTCCTATTGCAGCCATGGGGCAGTATATGTGTCAGCTGCCTGCACTTTCAATGTTGTTACATCTGCATTTCTATTGCTGAGCACGTCAGAGATCTGAGGAGCCTACGTATCAAGGCAAAAAAACTGTGATTTTGTACTTACATTCTGAAGATATGTGTAGCCCTGGTAAGAAAATAGGGCTATACATCTATCCTCCTACTGGTATAAGCCCTTCTAAGGGCAGGCTGCCAGTAGTTATCATGGGTTTCCCCCACCTCAAGCCCTGCCTTGAGTGGTGAAGGTAGGCCACCTGACTCTGTGTCTAAGGCAAGAGACACAGGGGAGAGGTCTGCTGACATCATGATAGACAGGCCTGTCCCTATTTAGTGGCCAGTTCCTGTCAGTGACAGAGCTGTGCAGTTGAGTTGTTAGTTTCAGTGCAGTCTATGTGTCAGTTCTAAGAGAGAGTGGCTGTTAGTGTGACACAGTTGGAGGAGATCAGGCAGGCCCTGATTAGAGTTGATAGAACTGCGGTGGATCAATGCCACTCACCCTGCATAGGGGGTGAGGGAAGAGCTATCCCCCTCTGGGGGGGGGGGGGGGCTTGGGGTGGTGGCAGGGATACAGTGAACTCCCACAGACCATACTGAAGGTGTGCAGTCTGGGGAGAGAAGACCCTGTACCTGATACCAGTGTGTGGCTGGGATTTCTGCTGTTGCTGTGTGCTGTGTGCTGCTGTGACAATAAAGAAAGCTGCTGGTGCTTTTAACAAAGACTTGACTGAGACTGAAATCTCTCGCCCCTGAGTGGGGTTCTCTGGAAGGATTTCACCCTACCCTGTTAGGGCTTTACAGAGATGGAGGCGCTGTACCACTAAGAACAGATGAAGGCCAGTACCCCAGAAAACTGGTCCTGTACTCCCCCACACCATCGCGGGAGACTCAGGCCCTCCTGTTGCCAGCAGGTATGCACCACCTAGACACATGTAGCCAGACCTTAGTACACCCTAGGGGGTCCTATCTGCGACCGGGGGGGGGGTCTGAGGGATACATTTGGAGGCGAGCTGCTGAGATTAAACAGGACAGGTTTACAGCGAAGCAGAGCTGGAAGTGTTAGGTACACCTTCCATGCAAGTACTGCGGAAAGTAGGGCGCAGATGCATATCAGGGGTAGTCAGGGGAGTGTGGACTCTCGCACAGTACGCCCTGGGTGCCCTAAGAGGGTGTTGTAATTTGGGTGTGTGGCTATTGCTGTTCTAGTCCCTTGAGGCAGATAGTCTATGGCAACTGGGGGGGTTAGCCTGTTAACTAGTCCAGGGACCATGGCCCAGGGTCTGCACAAAAGTAGGAGACGCCCGTACCTTAGGGAGATGCCCGGTACACTAGCCAGCACCCTCATAAAACACACCACAGAGTACTTGCAGGAACCGTCAGCGAGTGCGGTGTACCAGAAGGAGTTCTGCCTAGCCTGGGGTACAGCTGCAGCACACTTTATTCTAACAAATCACCAGTTTGTCCCTGGCATGTTCCTGGAATGCCACGCTGTTCACCCGGAGCATGCCGCGGTCCCAGCCAGGGGTCATGCCCGGCTGACGCGCGGTTGATGTGTTAATTGATAATGGTTCAGGATTTACTAGGCTGAAATACTTCGCGTGTCCGCCAGATGGCATAAATTCACGAATTGTAATGCAGTATATATGTGTATATATATATATATATATATATATATATATATATATATATATATATATATAGTGAATAAATGAGAACAAGGCACTCCGTCAGGTAGATATAGGTGGGTGCAAATCCTATATAAGTCAAATAGGCTATACGATACCGTGTGAGCGAATATCAGAGGCAGCACTCCAGAAGGTAATCAAAAAAAATTGTATTTAGTGTGACATATAAACCAACGTTTCGGTCCTCCACACGGGACCTTTCTCAAGGTGATGACAAAACAAAAAAATATTTAAAGGAGCGCCTGGTAAAACAACCTGCCTAACTGTGAGTAGGTCTAACTTGCTGTGTTTGAACAACCTATGGGGTGGCCAAGGGAGGTTAAGTATAAAATAGAACCTATGTCACTTTAAGAAAAGACATATAAAACAAGAGTATAACTTTAATAAAATATATAGAAAAAATATAAAAAAATATAGAAAAAATATAAAAAATGTAATATATAATCAATGGAAAAAGTCCATAAAAACCTTAAAAAACCTTAAAAAACACAAAGTCCCGTTCCAGATAAATGCATCCAGGTATAGGGCAGCCCGTTTGGAAGGGATCACAATTCCCTATAGATACCTATGGAAGAAAAGAAAAGAAAAAACAGGCGCACACCTAGTGCATTAAAGTATAACAATAAGTTTATGGAACAATAAAAACAGACAAATGCCCACTCACAAGTGTAACGGTATTTCGAGCAGTTATGAGATAGGCCCTCATAAGCCAGTGATAGCGTCCGGATCAGCAATGGTGTCCTCTCCTGCACACAAGTTGCGCGGTCTACTTCTACCGGAAGTGACGTCCACCCGGTCAGGTGCCCCGTAGAAGGAAATCCCTCCGTGAACCAGGACCTTCAGCTGCCTGCTTCTGGCTGAGAGTGGCTAAGGCAGAAGAGACGCTACCCCACTGAGACCTTCGTTACGGGCTGAGACGAATGCAGACAGAGAGAGGCAAAGCCAAACAGAAGTGAGGATCCTTCTCCGTTCCCCCTGGAGGCACAGCAGCCAGAAGCAGGCAGCTGAAGGTCCTGGTTCCCGGAGGGATTTCCTTCTACGGGGCACCTGACCGGGTGGACGTCACTTCTGGTAGAAATAGACCGCGCAACTTGTGTGCAGGAGAGGACACCATTGCTGATCCGGATGCTATCACTGGCTTATCAGGGCCTAACTCATATATTTATATATATATATATATATATATATATATATATATATATATATATATATATATATATATATATATATATATATATATATATACAACCCCTATAACCCCTAACATACAGTACTGTACACATACAGTACTGAATACTGTATGCACATCAATGATACAATTGGCCGGCGGGGGCGAGATGTGTTTGCAGCAGAGAGAGAACCGCTGCTCTCTCTGCGCAAACATCGGCACATTAAAAATTATTTAAAATACATTTTTATTCATAGTGTAGATGTGCAGGGGGTCTCCGGAGCTGAACCGCGTTGGTTCAGGTCCGGGGACCCCCTGCTTCCCGAGATACAGCCCCCTTTATGAGGTGCCGGTATCCCTCTGCATTTAAAGGTCCCGATCACGTGACCGCGGCATGTAAACCAAGCAGAGGGATACCGGCACCCCCTAAAGGGGCCTGTATCTCGGGAAGCAGGGGGTCCCGGACCTAAAACCACAGCGGTTCAGCTCCGGAGACCCTCTGCACATCTACAGTTTGAATAAAACACATATATAAATAAACACTCCTTCCTTACCTTTGCGGCTATGTGCTATGGTAACGAAGCAGCATGACTGTATTTTTAATAATATTGTACAGTGAGCAGGGGGTTCCCTGATCCACAAATCAAAACTCAGGGGACCCCCTGCTCCTGCAAAATATTATTAAAAATACAGAAATGCTGCTTCATTACCATAGCTGATAGCCGCTAAGGCAATGAAGGGGTAAACCCACCGTGCCCACTTTATTGTGAGTAGCGGGGGTGGGTGAAGGGGGTATTTGGCCCTTGGTGTGAGTTTAGGACTTGCGGGGGGGTTGTGGGTGCACTTAACCCCTTCACGGCCGTAGCAGTTAATACCGCTACGGTCATGAAGGGGTTAACCCCTCCCGCTAACCCCCCGCAAGCCCTAAACAACCATGGTTGGGGCTAATACCCCCTTCACCCACCCCCGCTACCCACAATAAAAAAAATTCACACACAGCAGCCGCCCAAAAAATAAATAAATAAATCTAAATAAATAAATAAATACATGAATATAAATAAATACATTTAAAATACATTTTTATTCATAGTGTAGATGTGCAGGGGGTCTCCGGAGCTGAACCGCGTTGGTTTCAGGTCCGGGGACCCCCTGCCCCTTTACATGTATTTTATGCATCATTTATACAATGTAAATGCAATGTATTGATTGGAATGTGAGGTTTTTCATTGGCATTTGATGATTTAGATTGTAAGATCAGTTAGGATTATTAAAGGAAATTCATTGTAATGTAGTGTGTCTGTATGGAGAAGTGTTATTTGTAGTACAGTATGGTTTTGATAACCCTTCTACATTTATTTGTATATTGGTTCATCATGTGTGTGTATATACTGTATATATATATATATATATATAATATATATATATATATATATATATATATAGTATATATAGGGATTGTTGTTATATATATATATACTGTGTATATATATATATATATATAATATATATATATATATTTATATTCATGTATTTATTTATTTAGATTTATTTATTAATTGTGGGGCTGCTGTGCGTGATTTTTTTTTATTGTGGGTAGCGGGGGTGGTTGAAGGGGGTATTTGGCCCTTGGTGTGAGTTTAGGACTTGCGGGGGGGTTGCGGGTGCACTTAACCCCTTCACGACCGTAGCAGTTAATCCCCCACACCATCGCCGGAGACTGAGGCCCTCCTGTTGCCAGCAGGTATGCACCACCTAGACACATGTAGCCAGACCTTACTACACCCTAGGGGGTCCGATCTGCGACCGGGGGAAGGTCTGAGGGTTACATATGATTTAAATGAAAATGGTATAACATTCTTAAAATGGCCTGAACTATATTACTTTAGTCCCAGGGCATTTCAGAAATCCATCTAAAGAAAAGGACCGCAAGGGTTAGGGCAACAATTGTTAAGTACAGATGTAGCCACCGTGACTGCTCCCGTTGTGGAAATAGGGCATTAGCCCGCCCCTTTTTCACGCAGGGTTGATTCAAAACAATGGATATCTTTCCCACTGGTGCGTTGTGTATGTCCCACTGCAACACGCCAGTGTGAGTAATAACATTGGCTACATCTGTATGTGTGCATGTGGGACCATCTATCCAAACCTGAAGTCATCACTGGAGGACTGCAAAGAGTAGCATTTGTCCCATACTAACAGAGCAGTGGTATGCTATAAAACACTGTACAGACCATTCAAGTAAATGGACCATAATGTGACCTCCAGTTTCAGAAGGTGTCATGGCATAGCACTGCTTAGTAAATATGGCCCTTTGTGTTTTAGACTCCACAAGCACATTCTTGTTCTGATCTGACCCTAAATGTGTGATATGTTTGTTAGTTTGCCTTAATGCATGGAGGTACTGTGCTCTGATTTGGTTGTGTTTGCTGTGATGTGATTTGGGTACAGCCTTGAGCACACTGATCATTAGGAGGGATGAAATGAGTTTATGCACATAATAAAATGGTATGCATCATGTTTCACATCTCTGTAAAAAACATCAGCTATAAACTATTTATTTGATTTTATACAGAAATAAAGGCTAACATATAATTTACTGCACGGGGGGTAATTCATAAAACTGTGATAGTGCAGAGCGGGGCACTATTTTAGGGAACTCGCTTTGAACAGGAGAGTCTGTGTGATCGTGTCTCCAACTGGCGCTTTCACAATTCAATAAAGAAGCCCAATGATGGTAACCTTTGGTGAATACAAAAGTGCCTGTAATTGGTCACCGGTTTGAAAATGTAATGAATGAAGTAGAACAACCCGTGTTAGTCCAGTTACGGCAGTTCAGAGTAAATTAGTACTTCAGTATTAGGTGATACCATTTTTATATGGTCTAACAATTGTTAGTCCAAATAAGAAAGGTATCACCTGATACTGAAGTACTCAAAATGTAATGAAAATGTCAAAGTGTATAGGGAAAAGTAGCTCTGTGCAGGAGTCATACGTATATATCAGCATAAGTAAAAGGATATTTAACATAAATCAGTGTAGCAACACATTCTAATCAACTTCTGTTTCAACACCAGGGAGTCCGATTTATTTGTATTGGATACCCAGACAGTATGGGCTTCAGAAGAAGGCTGGCTGGAGTTTGACATCACTGCAACCAGCAACCTGTGGGTCATGAACCCTCGACACAACCTTGGACTCCAGCTCAGCGTGGAAACCAGAGATGGTAAGTCATGGTTATGGCATAAGACATCCCTATGCATGTTAACCTGGCATTAGATTAATGGGGGGGACAGGATGTGACAGTATCACGTGCCTGCACAAAGAGTAACATCTTAACACTTTATTCATAGGCTTCATTGTGCAGCATATACTATAGTAACTTTGCGAAGTAAGATAGACACAAAACAAATCAGAGAACTGCCATTCAAACATAACGTGGAGATGTGCCAAGAAGGTAAAGGATGTTCATTAAAATGAAATAGTGGCAATCTGATCTAACTGACTTCAATTGACGAATTCAATAGGAGATTCTGTGCGATAGTGCCTGATTGGCATTTTAATTTAATTAACAGTTTAATGAATAACCCTGTAGGAGACATATACAGAGGTATAACCAGGGAGACGTATTTAAGGGAAAATAAACATTATTTATTTAGCCCGCATCTTTATGTCTTTAAAGGTTCATGTACAGCTTCAGCAAAACAAACAAACCAGGGAAAGGCCCTGTCACAAGCCCTTATGGCCCTTATCAATTGAAGACCTTTATTTGTTAGTTCCCCATATAATTGTGTGTGTTTAATCCCAAGCATTGTAGAAGTAGTTAAATGAAATTGCTCCCAAATAGCCTGCTAAAAATATCCTTACCAAACATCGACTCCTCTTTTATTAAAATTACCTTTCAAACATTTCCCCTGACTTCACCATCTTTAAAGCTTCAGTCCACCTGTGACTCGCAGGGATACTTTTCTCTGGGGTCAAGTGCAACTACACAGAGAAAGGATGCACATATACAGTATCTGGTTTGTGTTTGTTTCAGTGCAAACTGTACTCAGGTCTGACAGGTGCATTTGCTGCTTATTCTTCACTTAGCCTATAGCCTCTTTCTGTAAGACTGTGAATCTTGGTACCGTTATATCTGGATACCTACCTTTACCCTTTTCAGAATCTTGCAATACTGTATCTTTGTATCCCTTTGTTAACACTGTTTGTGGATGTCTGTGAAACGATGTCAAACTGCAGTATCGGATTAAAAATAAGAATAGTTTTTGTCATTACAAGCTCCTCGCCACCAGCAGAGTGTTCACCAGGCACACAGACGTGTGTGTGTGTGTAGAGTCATTGGTTCTTCAGATAATTGTGACATACTTGTGTATGTGCTCTGCCGTCTTGGATATAATAATACAAAGTAACAGACATACACACTAGCATAACACCCTAGGGTGTCATAATTATCAATAATCAATGACACATAGTCCAAGTGGCATTCAACCTCTCACGTGTGTGTGTGTGTGTGTGTGTGTGTGTGTGTGTGTGTGTGTGTGTGTGTGTGTGTGTGTGTGTGTGTGTGTGTGTGTGTGTGTCAAGGGACGTGTCACATGAATATAAAAAGTTAAAATACAAGTATAAAAAATGCATATTTTTATTGGAGATAATTATTATCTAACCATCTTACAGCAGAAAAAAAATATTTGCTATACAATATATAAACATATACAAAAAGCTTGACATACTGAAACAAGGCAAAAAATGCCTTACTACCAATATGATAGATAATCAAAGAATACACCAGGCTGACACCAAGGCAAAAGAGATTCAACATTTTGGGCTTAAAAAAAGCGCTTTGTCAAGAGTCTTAGATATAATGCCTAGAATGTCACTGCTCTTGTCTTTATTTTCTACTTCCCAGAACAAGATTGTTAAATAAATATACTGTACATTAATCTGCTAAAGCATTTGCAGACATGATCTGCAGTTAATTAGAAAAGTCATTTGTGTTTACGATCTGTTCTATGGTTTGGGAGAACTGATTTTAATTTGTGAAACGGGCTGGAATGGTAAAAGAATTTTAATTTGGAGCACTGAGTTGAAAGTAGCCTCACCGAAGGGTATCTCAAGACAGGGCGCAGCTGTAATATTCGGGACTGTAGATAAGATTGGACAAAAAAAGACTTTACAAAGATTGTAAAGCAGCAGATCTTTGTGAATTAGATACAAACATGCATGGGGATATATTTAGACTGTTCTAAACTAAATAAACTTTCCAGATCCCATATAGGGAGGTGCAGGTTTCATATGGGCAAAATGTAATTTGATAAAACTATTGCTATTTTGTTGCCCCACGTGAGACCTAGGAGCGGAATGGGACCGCCATAATTACTGACCACAAGGCGAGTCGCCGCAGGTCACCTCGCCGTCTCTGCTAGTGCCTCTCCCAACCGGGCACCTCCGCCGCAGCATGTCCTCAGCGCCTCTCCCAGCCGGGCATCTCTGCCACAGCATGTCCTCAGCACCTCTCCAGCCAGGCACCTCCGCCACAACATGTCCTCAGCGCCTCTCCCAGCCATGCATGTCTGCCTCAGCATGTCCTTAGCACCTCTCCAGCCAGGCACCTCCGCCACAACATGTTCTCAGCACCTCTCCCAGCTGGGCACCTCCGCCGCTGCATGTCCTCAGCGCCTCTCCCAGCCGGGCATCTCTGCCACAGCATGTCCTCAGCACCTCTCTCAGCCGGGCACCTCCGCCGCAGCATGTCCTCAGCGCCTCTCCCAGCCATGCATGTCTGCCTCAGCATGTCCTCAGCACCTCTCCAGCCAGGCACCTCCGCCACAACATGTCCTCAGCGCCTCTCCCAGCCATGCATGTCTGCCTCAGCATGTCCTCAGCACCTCTCCAGCCAGGCACCTCCGCCACAACATGTCCTCAGCGCCTCTCCCAGCCGGGCATCTCTGCCACAGCATGTCCTCAGCGCCTCTCCCAGCCATGCATCTCTGCCGCAGCATGTCCTCAGCGCCTCTCCCAGCCGGGCACCTCCGCCACAACATGTCCTCAGCACCTCTCCCAGCCGGGCACCTCCGCCGCAGCATGTCCTCAGCGCCTCTCCCAGCCGGGCACCTCCACCACAACATGTCCTCAGCGCCTCTCCCAGCCGGGCACCTCCGCCACAACATGTCCTCAGCGCTTCTCCCAGCCGGGCACCTCCGCCGCAGCATGTCCTCAGCGCCTCTCCCAGCCGGGCACCTCCACCACAACATGTCCTCAGCGCCTCTCCCAGCCGGGCACCTCCGCCACAACATGTCCTCAGCACCTCTCCCAGCCGGGCACCTCCGCTGCAGCATGTCCTCAGCGCCTCTCCTAGCCGGGCACCTCCGCCACAGCATGTCCTCAGCGCCTCTCCTAGCAGTGGGAAATTTAAATGTGTCCTGCCGGCTGGCGACTGATTGTCCTGCATGCCACCGGTGCGCTGTGACTGGGAGAGGCGATTAGGACATACTGCGCTGGAGGTGCTGGTGTTGACGGCAAGGTGACCAGCGGTGACTTGCCCTGCGGTCAGTAGTTATGGCAGCGGAACACTGGTGACGAAGATGATCGTTGTCAAATGTCCTGTACCAGTGGCATAACTAAATAATTACTGTAACTCCACACAGACACTTCCCCCTCTAAGAATTTTAGATTGGGTGATAAGGCTGCAACTGTGTTGCTGCTCAGCCTTGCTGGGGGCAGGAAAATAGCCAGGGGGGGGGTGGAGTTTGGCTGTGTGCAGTGACCTCGCTGCCTCTGTCCTCCTCCGAGCCCAATCTCCAGCGCCAGCTAGCAGGGCCCGCCTGTGCTATTTGCCCCCCCTTGCATTGCGAGATTTAGCAGCACAGTAGTTATGCCACTGTCCTAGACTGACAACATACCAAACGGTGTGACCAATTGCACACCTCACTCCTGTGCTGTGGCAAATTTCCCATAAGGCTTCCAAATACGTTTTCTGTGCTCTCGGGCCTATCGAGCCTGATTGGAAGTCACATATGTCAGACGCCTCCTTGCTGTCTCCTTTCTGCAGTCCTCCTCCATCCGATTCGCAGCGGCAAATGACAAAATGTCAGAAGCGTCACAAACGTGGCGTCACACGGCGTCTTGTCATGACAACGTGATGGCACAGCGTCAAATGACGTCATGGCATTGCGTTACCTTGGCAACAAGACGCCGTGTGAAGTCCGCAGCATCATTTGACGTTGCAAATCGGAAGGAAGAGGGCGGCAGGATGCGGACGGCACATGTAAGTGCCGCTGCTCCTGTGGTTCGTTAATTATAAACATATGGGGCAGTAATCAATTGTTGTTTATAAAACCACCAATAACCCACTTTCCTCTGCAACATTGGCAGATTTGTTCTGGCAGGTCTAGAGGGAGCCAAAACTATATTTATAAACTTTCCTTGATCTTAAAAAGAGGAGTCAACCACTTCACTACCCGCCTGCAACAAATTGCTCCAGCCCGGTTAATATGTTTATATGGAGTTTATTAATCTTCTGTTTCTGCTTTAACTGTAATAATGCAGTAGTTGGATCCAGTGGGCTGTGTTGGTTGAAGCTGCTCCCAATTATGTCATTGCACAGATCAGTGAAGGCCTGTGATCTCTATTTAAGATTAAGCTTGGCTTCTATAATTGTGTTTTTATTATTTACAGCATCTCCATTGATTGCAATGAATGAATTGGGCTGTTCCAGAATGTTTTGTGTCATGTCTGTTAGAAAAGAAATGCCGTTGTGAGACCACATGTTACATTTAACAGAGCTCCTCAGGAGAATGTCTGTGGTTTTGAAAATATTAACCTGCTGTAACGTGTGGCCTGTAATACATCAGAATAATGATACCAGAGCTTGCACCAGCTGAATGGAATAATGTTGCAGCTATGTAGATACCTTTTCATCTGACTAATGTAAAACATATTTATGTTGGTACGCTAGTTAGTAGCAGGTTATCTTACACTTGTTAAACACTTTATTGTTCTTCACCGAAATAAAGCCACCATAATAGTAACGTATAAACAAACATTATAAAACTTGATCAAAATAATAAAAGTTGCAGTATATATCATTATCATCATCATCATCATCATCATCATCATCATCATCATCATCATCATCATCATCATCATCATCATCATCATCATCATCATCATCATCATCATCATCATCATCATCATCATCATCATCATCATCATCATCATCATCTTCAGCCCTTGTCATTCCACTGCTGGATGAAGGCCTCACCAATGATCTTCCACGGTCCATGGTTACAAGCCTCTCTTCTCCTCCATGTAGCTCCACCACATTTTCTAGTTTCATCCTCCCATCTATGGTTGTTGTCTTGGACTTTTCATCTCTCTTGAAATTCAGTCAAGTACCGTCTTTGTTCAACGAGAGTTATTTCTTCTTGCGAAATGTCCAGCCCACTGCTATTTTAATTTCGTCCCCCTTGTGATGATATCACTGTGACGGTAGGGGGGTAACCAGGCTCTCAACAAAGGTCAAGCCCGTGAATGGTTACCCCTGATCCGTGTATTGGGGTTCAAGACTGTCAGCTCTTGAGCCCAGTGATTGTCAATGCATAATGTGTAATGTGCAACAAATAATCTTTGTGCTTTTGCCTTTCCAGGGATGCCAGCGAGCAGGTATTACTAGGGAATGAGTTTCAAGAGGGGTTTTGCGGAGGAATTGTTATCAGAATGTGCATAGGTAGTTGGGGTCCAGAGTTGTCGGTTCCCCATAAAATGTACCCAAGAATCATGTCTGATTCTTGGATTTATGTAGGCACATTGTCCCAGCAACCTCTCCCCTTGATAACGCATGTGCGACTCACTGCTTCAGCACAGCCCAGAAGGGTAAATGGGGCAAAGGGATGTAAAGTGTCCCTGCAACTATGAGGGGTCCCTAGGTTAAAGGGATACCCAGTTAATGCCCAGGTAGCCCAGAACCTGTATTGGGGTTCATGGACACTACAACCATAAGTATAAGGTTGTGAAGGGACTCTTTGAGTCCAGTCCAAGTCTCTTAGGGGAATAAAGGCTAGTAGAAAATAAAGTGCAGCTTTCTATTCTATTCCCCATACCCAGAGACTTAGGATATAGTACAAGTATATTTGATTAACATTAAGTTTAATATTGTATGCACTGTATATGAGCTGGGACTTTCAGAACCGATGCCCACTTAAACTGACAGGGCTACCAAGTTGGTGCCAGTAAGTCTAGTGGACATCGGAATTCAAAGTATCCAGAGATGCTAGAGGTATGAAAGCCATTTGGGTAGCAGGGAAGGGCTCAGGTAACCACGTCCTGGGAAGAATGGCAGTCCTGTCGGTTGCCATTTGTCCTACCAGACCTGGAGGAACCCAACCCAGCGGGTGGCATTTGAATAGTAAGGGACAGAGCTGGCAAACTTGCGCATGTCCCATGGCAGATTCAGATTCCCCGCTTACCCGGCTTTCCATACTGGCTTCGCTCTGATTGGCTACTGAGAAAGTCCCCAGGCTGTAGTATTTTGTGAATACTATAAGAAACCCCTAAGCCAATCAGTTTGGAGATTCTCAGCTTCAGAAGGACGGGCGCACTTTTTGAAAGTGCTCTTGCACGAATAGCAGAGCACCGGCTTCAGAAAAGTCTGCCCGGGAAATATTCTAAGTCCAGCTTTTTGTGACCAAGTTCTCAGAAACGAACGTAGCGGTCGCGGGTTGGATTTCAAGCCGATTTTAGTTCCAGGACGTTTGGTGCTAAATCCCGGTCAAAGAAAAACTCTTATTTAGAGTGCCCTACAGGTAGGAAAGTCTAGTTTTTGACCCCAGTCCCCAAGTAAATGTGTCTTTTCGCCTGTATTTTGTGTTCCACTGTGTGTATGCCTATTTAAGTGAATAAACTTAAATTTATTTCATTACCTGTTTTGCTCAATAAATGATCCTGCTAAAAAGGTGTATAATAAACCTGGTCTCCCGTGACAATCACAGACTTTTGTTTGGTTTCGAACCAATTCAGTCTTTTTCCTGTCTTCGGGTAATACCCAGCATACATCTCTCCATACTTCATTGCATTGTCTAAAGCTTCTGAATTATTTTCAAATTTAGTGTCCAAATTTCTAATCCATAAGGCTGCGTCGATAGTGCAGGAGAAAACAAATAAAAGGACAATCACTAGGATGCCAATGCATTTGCGTATAGTGCGCATGCGCTAGCGCGGTCACATGCGCTACGGGGAGAACGGCACTTCATGCTACAAACAAGTTTGGATTTCCCACGCGACGGCCAGGTCATGTGAGCGGTTCGCCCAATGAGGGCAAACCAGCTCCGTGATATCATGGCCTGCGCCCCCCAACACGTCTCCCTGTCGCCTCTGCCTGCAGGACAGGAAATCTTCTGCGGCAGGCAAACGTGCGCTGCGCCAAGGAGTTCGGAAGCGGGCAATTCCACTATAGCCGAGGCCCAATTGTATCAATGTACACTTCTTCAACATTTTGTCTTCTTAGTGCATCTAGGACCGCTGAGGTGTAGACAGAATCAAATGCTATTTCGTAATCTACGAATCCTAAAATGAGTGGTAGATCATGTTCATTACTTCAGGAAATCACTTCGTGTACGACTTGGATGTGGTCCATTGTGTTGTATCCACTGTGAAATCCCGCTTGTTCTCTAAGCTGGGAAAAATCCAGGGTCTGTTGCATCCGATTAATGAGTATCTTTGTAAAAAAAATTGAAAGTGATTGTAAGTAGACTAATTGGTCTGTAATTCTTAAGGTCTTCTTTGTCTCATTTTTTTGTGGATGAGGATAACTATGGCATTCTTCCATTGTTCTGGAATTTTCCTGCTCTTCAAGTAGCATGTAAAGAGATTTACAAGGATTTTTTTCGACTTCTTTCCCAGCTTCTTTCAAGATTTACTTTGAATTCCATCTCCCCGGGAGCCTTCCCATTCTTCATGGATTTTATTGCTTTGACACGTCTTCTGGAAGGACGCATGGTACCTCATTGGTGGTTTATTCTTGCTTGTTGTCTGCTGGATTAAGCCCTGTGTTATCTATGTTCACGTATAATTTCATGTAGAAGTCCTCAACTTTCTTTATGATAAGTGCACAGCCATTTATTGTTGATCTATCGTCTTGTTTGAATGCAATGATTTGTTTCTATCCAATCGTAAGTCGCTGTTTTGGCTTCTTAAAGCTTTTGTTATCTTCAAAGTAGTCTTCTTTACCATCACAGTTACATGTTCTTACATATTCAGTTACATGTTCTATGCACATCTCTGCATATTCAATTCTTATACTTGCATTTTGTGATTGCTTCATTTCTTGTCGTTTCCGCATTAATTGTTTTGTCAAATCAGATATATTCTTATCCTGATTTTTGTTGGCGATTCCTCAAGTTTTGTCTGTGCTTTCAACTACAATCTTCATAAATTCTTCATACTGTAGTTGTTACTGTGTACCGTGTATTTTGAGCACGCTGAAGCGATTTTTCAGTTATAGTTGAAATTGTCTGCTGTTATTCTTGAGGTTATTGATTGTTTTTCTCTTCTTTTGAATCAGTTTTCTTCTTTCCAACCTCGCATTCAAATGTAATCTGCAGCGAACCAATCAGTGATCACTCGTTGTGTCAATCCTAGTGTAATATCATTGATAAAAATGTTATGGTCTTGAACATAAACAATTTTAAACTCATAAACATCCAAAGTTTTAGTGCCTGTTATGAGAATACTCATGCCCAACATGAACCAGGAAGCTGCTCCGCTTGTCCTCCTCTGCTCAAATGGTCACAAGGTCACCTCCTCACGAGTCCTCCCAATAGGTGTTGTCTCCTAGAGAGTCCTCCGGCAACCCAAAGCAGGCAAGGGGAGATGCAATCCGATTGGTTGCACTGTCCGTGTCGTCACGCGATAGCGCGATCGGCGCTAGGATATAAATTTAAGCTTTAAATAGTATTGTGTACACCTTGAGAAAGGGCATACTGCCCGAAACGCGTTGGTGGACCCCTGTTGTGACCTAAGGGGGGACCTTTGATCCACTTAACATGGAATAAACACCTTTTTGATGCTGCATGCCGTGAGCCTCCTTCTATTCCTTTTGGCAGTGCACTGCCTTATCTTATACCTGTTCCAGGTTTATAAAGGCCAGCAGAGATCTATTATTTTCAGTTAATGTGATTGAATTTAGTTTGATTTAACACTTAATAGCTTAGTGGGGTCAATGAAATATAGCTACCCATAAACCACATATAGTATGTAAAAGAGTGGTGGTTAACACTTGATTGAAAAACCCATCCCAAGGGGGTTAACCAGACTTTCTTGAATTAGTCAATCTATTATTATATTATACATGGATAGAGATACATTGAAATGAATCCTAAATGACCCTGTCCCAACTTTTAAATCATTGTTGATATTCATTGGACAAATTCCAACTTTTTGGTATATCGCCATCTATATGAGAAAATTGAAAATAGATAGATGAGTAAAGATACATTAAACCATAGTCAATAAATATTGTTTTATATATTGTTATAATTTTCTCTACAACATTATTTATTATTTTGTGTGTGTGTGAATGTGGCCTTTTTAGCTTTTTTGGCTTTTACCTCCGCTGCAGCTTGGGAGAAGGGAGTTTGCTGCGGAGTCAGGTGACTAGGCCTGGCCAATGGAGTGTTAGGTTTCCCTGCTGAGGCAGTTGTTACAGTTGGTGCTCTGAGGGCTTGCTGTCAGTTGGAGCTGGGACACAGCTAGGGGAGGTTGTATAGGTGCAGGGGTCTGTGACCCTCTCCACTAGGCCAGAAATCCCCTAGGCCCCAGTTAGGCCCCAATGCACTCTAGATTATTGCTGCTTTAGGGAAGGCCCCTTCAGTTAGGGATCCTGCCCTTTTAGTAATTAGCCTGCTTAGGGCCACAGTGGTTTTATTTGAACTATTTCTGCTGCAGTCTGTGACCAGACTGCCAGAGAGGGAGCAACCATCATTGCGGAAGTCACTCCGGAGGGAGACATCCCATCTTGTAGAGGATATCGTTGGATCGGCGGATCCCCTGCTTCTCGTTGTTAGCGCACCCGGGTGTGGACACACCCGGCAGGTACCGTTCACCAAACGTGCACCAACACCGGTATAATAAAGCGCTGATCACGCCTAGAGGGGTGGACATCTTTTGGGGACACTTATTGGGTTAAGTGACCAAGGGACACCTCTGGAACTGTGGACACGGTGTGGGGATACACGATGGTGGGACAACGCCCTGCGCGGTGAGGTATAGCTGTAACCATTAGTATTGCTATTGCCTGTATGTGGTTTATGGTTATTGCTCACAGTAAATGTTATTATTGTTATTCTTATATCCTGTGGACTGTTATTAATAGTTCCTGCTCTGGGTTAAGCCATCCAATTGGGATTCCGTGCAGGTGGAGGCGCTGCCACTCAGTATATTCATTACCCCAGGCTCTCAGTAGCGGAGGCTCAGATCCCTGTGAGCCGACAGGTACCGCCAGCACTAGTAGACCCTTCACATTAGAGGGAAAAAGGGCTATGTGTGTGTGTGTGTATGTGTATATATATATATATATATCGAGAGAGGGAGAGAGAGAGGGAAAGAGAGAGGGAAAGAGAGAGGGAGAGAGAGAGGGAGAGAGAGAGGGAGAGAGAGAGGGAGAGAGAGAGGGAGAGAGAGAGGGAGAGAGAGAGGGAGAGAGAGAGAGAGAGGGAGAGAGAGAGAGAGAGAGAACGCCCCATAGCGTAAAAATGTACATTTAATGATGGAAAGAAGGGGAGGGGGGGGAAAGAAATACACTCACAAAAGTGAGTATAAAATAAGCGATTGTGAATATAATCACCGCCCAGTTGGTGGCTCTGTGTCCGAAATCCACAGCTCAAATCACACTCCGTGGTATCTTCACAAAAGTCCAATATAAAACAGATCTCCTGTTGCTGGCAGCCGCAGAATTTCCCGCACTAGATTCAGTCTGGTAGTGCGCATGTGCGGTGACGTCTTGACGTAGTGTCACAGCGTGCAGCGTAATTGCGTTCCCTCGTTGGGTCACTGTATTATGTCAACAAGTACCAGATACACTGTGGTAGGTTCATGTTCATTAAAGAAGAAATAGTTTTGCCTTTATAGCTCGTAAATGTGTTACACTGTTTTAAACTAATCTGAAACACAAAGATTACTTTAAAATTTGAGTTCAAAGTCGAAAACGAGAACGTCACTGTCTGATTGCATAATCGATAACGCATTAATCCAGCAGCTCCCACTCCTGAATGATACAAATTATTTTTTTCACTCCTCCGAGCAACCATCCTTGATCAGGATTAATTTTATTTAGGCATTAAGCATTATGGATCATAATTCTTGCTCTATCTCAAGCACTTTATAACTATGCACTTGATGAGGTCATCATTGTTACGCTTGTGCTGCCCGCAGACCAGACCCGTCCCCTGCACTGAGGTGGGACGCACAGAAACACGCACCCGCAGCAGAGAGAGCGCGTCTGGACTGTGGTAGTAGCGTAGCCGGCCAGGGTACGAGGGCTATAGTAAGGTATGTACTTGCCGGATCCGGGGTAGCAGGAGTGCCGTAGTGAGTTCCGTAGACGAGGGTCGAGGATAGGAGACGTCCGGGAGGTCGTGGTACTTAAGCCGAGCCAGAGGGTCTTAAGAGTTCAGCGTAGACAGGAGGAAGCCGGGGTCGAGATCCAGAGAGAGTAATCAGCCAAGCCGGGTCAGAACCTGAAGAGAATACAAAGCGAGAGCACGGCACAGGGTACACAACTGTTAGAGAAGAGACTATGCAGAGCAATGAGCCAAAGGGAGGACTGGGGTTATAAAGTTAGGTAGTCCAATAGAGCAAGGGACAGAGCAGGGGTGTGCCGTGGAGCACGCTGTGATTGGACGGCATTGTGTTGGGTTTTAGAGAACAGCTGTGCCAGAGGGCGTGAGCGTGGCCAGTGCGGACGCCGGGGGGCGTCGTCAAAGGCAGAATGGGGTGAATAAATTACAGCCGGAGACGCGCGCTCTGTAAGAGAAAGTTGTGTGCGTCCCGGAAAGATGGCGGCCACCTGCTTTTGTGCCGGAAGCGGGCGAGCGGCACCACGGCGGGGATACCGCTGAAGGGGAGATGCGCTGGCGGCTGCGGACCCCGCTGGAGGCACTGAGGGGTCATGTCGCGGCGGACATGATCCCTGATTCCTAACAATTATGCCGTCACAAATTCCAAAGAATATTTATTAGATTATTAAATAATTCATAAATGTAGTAATCTACTGTGACAGACCTATTATTGCTCAAATGTTCATGAAAAATTAGTGATCTTTCTGAAGATATCACGAAAAAAGACCAGGGTCCTGTGTTTTCTGAAGTGTGTGTGTGTGTGTGTGTGTGTGTGTGTGTATGTGTGTGTGCGCTCACACGTGTATAAAGGACCCTCAAATATAATGTTAATTATTTATTTAAAGAGAAAAGGAACATTAGATGTATTTTAATTATTTTTAAGGTCTGCAGCATTTTGTAATTGTTTATTTTAAATTTAACATTTGTGCAGTTCAAAAATGGACAGAAGCACTTCTTACGCAAAATATGAGAACGTCAATTAAAGCTATGTCCTAGTGATGTTCAAACATCAATGTGAAGGCGTATTGTTCCATATCATCTCAAGCTAATGATGTAAATTACAGCATTATTTTTTTTTAAATTATATATTTTTTCTGAACTAGGAACAGGACTGCAATTCTGGGGATATTTACCTCCGATACCACTGTACTGGAATATTAAATATCATCTCAGGACCAGTGACCTTTTAGGTCACAGTTCCATGTTGGCTTGCGGGAAGCTTCCTCTCAAGAGCATTATAAGCCCCTGGAAATGCTGGTACAGCATGTTGGAG
This sequence comes from Ascaphus truei, assembly GCF_040206685.1. Taxonomy (NCBI): domain Eukaryota; kingdom Metazoa; phylum Chordata; class Amphibia; order Anura; family Ascaphidae; genus Ascaphus; species Ascaphus truei. The sequence goes on along the minus strand of NC_134484.1, from coordinate 193,595,466 downwards.
GTGAATATTTCCTGAAAAGGTGAGGGGTTCTGGGTGGTATGGCAGCAGTGTTCCTGAAACAGAAGACTTCTGGATAAAATCATGTACAAGAATAATAATTTCTTTGTGACTGCGGTTCTGCTCAGGGAATCCCCCAAGTCTGACATTCCCCACAAAATGCAGGTGGTGGAGCGAGGTGTCAGCAGAGCTAATTACATTTACAATTTCTTTGCACATGACGTTTTTGAACTACACATGTTAAAAATGAACATGAATACATTTATTGTAACGGTTATAAGTATAATTTTGGGGGCAATACTTTAACTTAACTGTGATACAGGTACAGTTTTGCCAACCTGACTCCATTATCATAAGCTTTTATAGAAATGTAGCACCCCCCCACCCCCCTCTGGGGACAACTAATTAATATAAGGGGTTAACGGCCTTAATGGGTTAACCTGGTGGGATCACCCCAGTTTTGCCCCTTCCCCTCAAGTGATATAAGATGTCTGGTGACCAGTGATGTCACCATAGGGACATAGAAAGTTATATATAGCTCCACCAAATGTTCTAAAAGCAGACCCCTTTGAGTTCTGGTAAGGGCCTCTTCATGAGTCCTGTATATAAGTTTAAGTGTATAGTTATATGTATTAAGGATGTCCTGTCACCGTTTATTGTTTTCAGTTAAGGAACGCGCCCTACACTGGCGACACAGTTTATTACACTGCGGCCAGATCCGCAAGCCGGGAGATTTCCCGGCTTGCTAGTGGCCGCCCCTCGGCGCGCGCGGTCACGCGTCTTCGGGAGCGTGCGCCCCCTGCACGCGCGTCCAGGGGCTCCCCGAGCGAGCCCTGGTGTCCCGCGATCGCGGGACAGCGGCAGGGGGTTCCGGGGGACCCGGCGGACCCGGCAGCGGTAGGGAGAGCGCCCCGATCGGAGGGCGCTCTTCCGCTGCTTCGGCGCGCGCCCGTCACTCTCGGGCGCGCGTCAGGCTACTGCTGCGGCACAGAACGGGCAAATGCTCGAATAAACTGTGCCGCAGCAGTATGTAGTTAGCGCCAATAGTAATGGCCCAAGATTATTTTCATTTGGGAAGAGGAGTGAGCATGTGCTTAGTAGGGATTGTTAGAGTAGTACTGTATCTGCAGAGCATAATCTGATTGGCCCCACCGAAAGGTCCTTGGCAAACTCCCGATCCAATATGCATGGATGAGGTGGGCAGTACACAGAGTGACGGGATACTGATCTCAGAGGAATGAATGTATTCCCACTATAGTCCCAATTGAGATGGGGTACTATTGAAAATATGCAGGAGATTGACAATCTAACCATTACTAAAGGAAACAAGCAAGAGTACTGTCCCAGCGTAGGAGTGAGTGCTACCTGGGGAGGAAGCACAGAGAAACCACATTGTTTGCCACCGGTTAAAGTCTGTCTTTTGCATACAGAGCCTTATAAACGGATGTAGTAATAAAGGAATAGGTGGTATGGTACCTTTTATTGAACCAACAAGTAGTTGAAATGTTACCAGCTTTCTAACCCAAGGTCTTTCATCGGGTATTGACGGATTATGAATGTAAATAAAGCTCTTGTTTGTAATATAAAAGTTTCTGGCACCATCCTTATTCTATCTGCATATCCACACCCAGCCTGCACTGACCCAGCACCCTGACAAGGTATGAGAGACTGAGCACAGCCATGTACTGTATATTGAACTGAATCTAAACTCCTTTAGAGCTGGGCAAGCAGGGTTACAGAAACATAACATTTTAAGGCAGATATCCAAGAACCACTTAGCCCACCTAATCTTCCCATTCTCCTACCTCCTGTAAAACCTCAGACCCTACTTGGTCCTTGTCTTTCCTTCTTTAGGATCTTTAGGATCGATATATGTCTATCCCACACATTTTTTAATTCCATAACTTATTCATCTCTACCAACTCTATGGGGAGGCTCTGCCATGAATCCATGACCTTTGTACTGCTGGACACTTGCCCTTAGCCTGCTTTCCGCCATCTTCAGAGGGTGACCTTTGGTCTAGCACTTTAGCTCTCTCTAAAATATACTTCCCTCCTGCGCTTACATATTTGAGAGTTTCAATGATATTCCTCCTCTCCCGTCTCTCCTCTGAACTACACTTAGGCCGCGCTTATAGTGCCGTCGATGGCGACGGTGACACGACGGGTGAGGTCACCCGTCGCCGTCGCCACAGGCGAAAGTTATATTTTGCGCGGCGGCGCGGGTTTCCTGACATTTGATTGGTTCAAGGGCTGTCACATGAGGCGAATGTTGCCGGCTACCAGTTTTCGCGACGCAACGTCGCACTGTCGCTGTCGCACTTACTATAAGCGCACGCCTTATTGAGGTCCTTCACTCTTTCCTTTTCAGTTATGCTGTAGGCCAATTCAGTGCTTTCTAACGCTGATATATATTTGATCACATACTTTATCAAGTGTGTCCTCAAATGTAACAAACAAAGTGTAAACATGTGTATTTAAGAGTAAATTGAATGTTGACCTCTCATGGAATGTAAGATTTTGGACAAATAACAAAAGACAGAGGTGCTCAATGTTACATCCCATTGACAAAATATATATGGTAAAAAGTATAAAGTAAAATACTTCAATAATAATAATAATATTAAATACTTGGTTATTTAGTTAACCCTTTGGCCAAAGGCGTCATAAGCCTGCATACCAACGTCAAAGTATAACCAAATTAATGCAGGTCCTACACTACACTGTGAACCCTTCCTTTTGCCTCTGTAAGAGGGGAAGAACCACCATAGGTCCTGTTGTGGTGGGTGTGGGAGTTTGAGCTAGGTGGGAATGTGTGTTAATCAATGTCTGACTGGTAGCAGTTAATTGGAGGCTGTGGCACCTCCCCCCAGAGCTCACTCCTCCTCCTTCACTTTTTAAACTTGGGAGGTCATTTCATTTGCTGCAAGAACAAGACCTATAATGGTTCTTCCCCTCTTACAGAGGTAAAAGGAAGTGTTCACAGTGTAGTGTAGGACCTGCATTAATTTGGTTATACCTTGGCGTTGGTATGCAGGTTTATTACGCTTTGGCCAAAGGGTTAACTAAATAACCAAGTATTTATTATTATTATTATTATTGAAGTATTTTACTTTATACCTTTTACCATATACAGTATATTTTGTCAATGGGATGTAGCATTGGGCACCCCTGTCTCTTGTTATATACAAATGCCACGCTCAGTAGCTCTCTTGTTGACATAAATATATATTCATAATGTGGTGGGTGTGGGAGTTTGAGCTACCTGGGAATGTGTGTTAATAAATTTTGGACAAATAAAACATGACGAGTGGGAGTTTATCATATTCCTGACAACTGAGCCAAACTGAAAGCTGAGCACAGTAGTATAGATAAAGCTTTGCAACCTCCTTAGTTAGATATGGAGTTAGAAAACACCAGATAAGAAGGATTATGTAAAAGACTGTACTTTCTCTTTTCTCCTCTTTTTTTCAAGGTCAAAATGTGAACACCAGAGCAGCGGGAATAGTGGGCAGAGACGGCCCTTACGACAAGCAGCCATTTATGGTGGCCTTCTTCAAAGCGAGCGAGGTCCATCTGAGGACCACAAGATCGGCAACAGGCAAACGCAAAAATCAAAATCGCAACCGCTACACCCAATCTCAAGATGTGTCCAGGGTATCCAGCGTCACAGGTAATGGGGCTTGATTTGGGGCTCATTCTTCAGTGCCTACAGTTTATAGTCAAATAAGTCAAGAGAGGGAGAAAGAAAAGGAAAAACAACTGATAGGGGCAAATAAATATACACAGTTGGGCATTCTGAACCCTTATCCCTTCAATCATCCATTATCAAGTAGCGATGCACAGTAAATGTATGCAGCAACTGAGCAAATGTTACACAAGCAAAGCTAATCCATGGACATTTCAACAGTATTTTAATAGTTTTGATTGCTGACATATTGCTAAAAGGGAGGCCATGCTGAATAAAACGTGGTAATCTTATGTCTTTGTCTGTACAGTACTGGACATTTGGTTCCTCATTCTACACCGCTTAACCTGATTCTGTTTCCATAGCACTCTGCAATTAGATAGAAATTCCATATTGTTTGCTGATTCAAGTGAGTGGTCCGTACTGTGTCTTCCAGCTCCGGAAGGGGTTGTGTAGAATAGCACCGCTCAGTAAATATGGGCCAGTTTATGTATAAACAAATTAATTACAGGTCAAGCAATAAGCGTGACAATCTAAATGTAACATTTATATTAGATGTAGTTGTAAGGTTGGCTGGCATTAACAGACTACAGTAATTAGTCTTGGGTGACTTATTGCCAGTGGCATCTGATCTCACTTAAATGCATTATACTGTAGCATGCTTTCTTCTAGTGCCTCCTATAAAGTAGTGTATTTTACATTTCCCTTTTATTAAAAGCAAACTATTTTCAAAATTATGAACACTTGTGTTGAACATTTAATTTTTGAATGTATTATAAATCTTTATCCTTATGAAGTTTTTCTACATTTTGTTTTACTACAACAAAGTCAGTGTAGTGATATATTAGAACGTAGTACCGTCAAGCCATTGAGCATTATACTAACTTCTCACACTCTCACATCTTAACAGATAAACAAAAATGAGGGATACAGACAGAATTGGTCGTTCTTAGTTTGTTTGTTTTTTTAACAGTTATGAAATTCAGTTCAGTTCACAAATTGTGTAAAACAATGTTTTATCAAGTTTTGTACATATTCTGGATTATGATCTGGTGGGATTGTATCAACATTTTTATCTTAACTTCAAGAAGCAAAACCTGGTATTGGTTTAAATTGATGTTTCCAACCTGTTTTTAAATCCAAAATGTGGCTCATCATGATAGTTTAAAAATCAAGTGTATGGGCCAGACACCCCTGAGCTATGCTATGTTTGTCCTGTTAAATATTTATGACCAGCAAGGCCGCCAACAGGGGGGGTCTGCTGGGGTTGGTGTCCTGGGCCAGGAGAGAGGGGGTGAGTGAGGAAAAGAGGGAGTAAGAGTGAGACGCAGGGGAGATAAATACATGCGAGGCGTGAGAGGGGGTGAGACGGAAGGGAGAGAAATACATGGGAAGGGGGGGGGGAAGAGACGGGGCTCGTGAGGTGTGAAACAAGGGGCGGGGGGGCGTGTCGCAATACCGCTAACACGGGAGGGCCTGCTTAAAATGTTTGTCCTGAGCCCCACGATTTCTGTTGGCGGCCCTGATGACTAGCATGGTGATTGCTTTTTCGAACATGGCAAGAGTATTGAAAAACTCTTTTGCAACTGTGTATCCACAGCTGAAGAGGATAGTTTTTTGATATGACTAATCTTTAAAAGACAATAAAAAGTAAGTTAAATAGGGGGTATGTAATTCTCTAGAGTAGCTGTCTTCCAGCTGTGGTCTTGACTGTCCAAACAAGTTTCTTCTTGACAAATTGTTCAAAAAGCCCTGCTGGTTTAATCGCAAGTACATATCAGCAGAAATGTACTACTGTTTTGGTTCATAAGTGAAACATATTAATTCTAAAACTTGGTTCTATGCCCTCCATAAGAACTGTGAAGCCAGTAATAGGATGTGCAGAGGGTTGATCTGATGTGGATAGAGATGCACTTGCAATATTCTGCTTGCTATTGGGGGGCTAAATAGCAGAGTGATCAATCGCGCAAGTAAGGACATGTCTCCTACTGCTAGTGCTGAACCGATCTCCATTCTTGCAATAGGAGCCAAACTTAGGACCTTATTCTAAATTGTTCGAAGGGTCCATTCTGGATGTTTATGACCCGAAAATCCCCATTACAATCAATGAAAATTTTCAGCCTCTTCAGACAATATAGTAATGATTGATTCCTTGTGTATAACCATGTAATTGTAGCCCTGATAGGTTTTGGGCTATAGGTCTGCCCTCCTCCTGGCTGTAATTCCTAGTAAGAGTAGGTTGCCAGGAGTAATCATGGGTTTTCCCCACACATTGCAATGCATTGAGTCAGAGAAGGTAGTCTAATCAGGCCTTGTGTCCAATCAGAGGCACAGGGGTGCTTCCTACTGGATCAGTACTTAAGGCACTGTACTTCCTGTATTTAGGCAGTTGCCTCTACCGTGAGAGATGCTGGTCTACCCGAGTGCAGTGTGCAGTGTTCTGTACACTGTGTGCCCTCCCTTAGGGGAGCGGTGGGAGACCATTTGCGCAGAAGCAACTGTGAAAAGCCCACCGCGCTCTTACTACCGGAGGACTCCAATCGGATGGACCTACAGATTCTTATAGTATTCTGAGTTTCATTCACAAAACTCAGCAGCCAATCATCGCGTGGGAAAATTTCCACGCAACCAATCGGAGCCCAGACGGCTAGAAAAGCCGGGTTAGCGGGAGATCTGAAATAGCCAAGGGACATGCGCAAGTTTGCCACCTTCATCCGTGGCTATCTCAATGCCACCCACTGGGACAGGCTCCACCAGGTCTGGCAGAGCAAGAGCAGCCCGGACGACTGCCATTGATCTCGGACCTGGAACTCCGCCTCTCCCTGCTGACCAAATGCTATTCTCACCTCTGGCATCCTCTGACTGCTTTGAACTCCAATGTCCAGCAGACTTACCGGCACCTATGGGTTAGCTCGAGCAGCCTGTTTGGACATTGGATCCGAAGTTAAAAATACATTACATTTAATAAAGTATATTTTAATATATTAATGTATGTTTGTAATATAATTCTGAGTCTCTGGGTACAGGAGACAGAAGAAGAAAGATGTTGTACTTTTATTTCTACCTGACTTATTCCCCACACACTATCTTTTGGACTCACTGGGACAGCTATGGGGACGTGCTTTGCCCCCTCATATGCCAACCTCTTTCTGGGGTGGTGGGAGCAGTCCCACGTGTTTGGAGATGGGAATCCCTTCATACATCTCATCACATCCTATCACCGCTACATAGACGACCTCCTCATAGTTTGGACTGGTACCGTCTCACAATTACACGAATTTATTGCTACACTCAACACCAATCCCTTTAATCTCACATTCACACACTCACATCACTTTCACCATATTCATTTTCTGGATTTGTGTTTATTTGTAGATCTTGATTTGAAGGTGTCTACGGATGTGTACAGGAAACCAAATTCAAAAAATACTTTATTACACGCACACAGTTGTCATCATCGCAGTTTATTTTCGGGCATTCCACGTGGACAGTTCTTGCGCTTGCGACGTAATTGTTCCACGTTGGCCGATTTTGACCTGAGATCGAAAGAACTTGCTGATAGATTTCTACTGAGGGGCTATGACAATGTTATCTTGAAAGATTAATACCTTAAGGCTAGATCTAAATGCAGGGAGGACCTGATTAATTTCAACCCTAATACATTTTCATCAAGAGCTAGGGGAGTTGGGACTGACGATCACAATTCTTATACATCCAGTAGGAATCCTCCCTCTTACTGACTACAGCAACCAGGCCAATAATATTAAATCAATCATCAAAAAATATTGGCATATTTTGCTCACCGATCCACTTTTGAAAGACATGGCTACTATTCATCCCAAATTTGTTTTTAAAAAATCCTCTACAATAGCCAATTTGCTATCTCCGAGTATGCTGAGACCTATTGTGAAACCTAATAGTCAACTTTTTCCAAATTTTCGGGGTTGTTTTGCATGTGGCAAATGCTAAATTTGCAAATTTGTCCAAAAAACAGAGAGCTTTGATAATAAAGAGGGGACAAAACAGTTCCGTATATTGTCTTTTATAAATTGTAAAACAACTTTTGTTGTGTATATGCTGACCTGTGGTTGCAATATGAGATATGTAGGGCTTACCACCAGAGCCCTCAAAGAAAGAATCCTTGAACATATGAGACTAATTGTGAAGATGGACCAATTACACCCTGTATCTAAACATTTTAGTATATGCCAGAAAGGCACTTTAACGAATTTCAAATGTGTGGCCCTTGAACATGTTTGATCCCACCCCAGACGGGGGAATAGGGTCTTCCTCTTACATCAGAGGGAGGCATATTGGATTTTTACTTTAAACACTTTAACAACTTATGGTTTAAATGTCCAATGGGATTTGAAACATTTTCTATGATTCTTGATGACTGTTAGTTTATCCTGTCATCTTTCCCCATTTTCCTCCATTATCTTCCCTTTCCCTTCCTTCCCTCCCCCACCCTCCATTCCTTCCCCCCTCCCCTCCCCCCGTTTCCCCCCTTTTTCCCCCTTTCCCCCCTTCCTCTCTTTTCCTTCCCTTCCTTGACCCACATCTGATCTTCAGTTATTAATATCATTTATTTATTTATTTCTCTGTAGTTGTTTTCAGTTTATTCTGTTCAGAATGCAGTTTATTTTAATAATAAAGAATGCTTTTGAATGATATGGGTTTGTGTTTCCCCTTTAACATTATTATGACTTGGTTATAGTAAGCTTAATTTTGATCATTTTTTGTCATAGTATGTTATGTAATTGATGGCCCAATATCTTGAATTATGATTGAAATTATGATCCATGTTGTTATGTGGATTCATTTATAATTCTACTGTAAGTATTTTATAAGTATATTTGGGCTTCTTTGGAATATATTTAAATAAATTATCTACAGAAAGCTTTATAACCAAGATTGTCATTTTAATTATAGGTTTGGGTGAAACACAGCTTATATTTTGATTTGTTAGTCATGAGACTTCATTACTAGATGCAATAGTTTTTTTAATTACTCTATTCATTCTTGATCATTGTTTTATTAGATACATTATTGATCAAGTTTGTTATGATACATCTATGGTATTTTGTCTGTTGGTTTCTTTTTCTTTCTCTCTTTTACTCTTTTTTGCTTATGATTGACAATGCTGACCTTTATCATTTAAATCTGATTTAATTACATGTATAGATGTGCCACTAAGATAATTATCAGCAGCTGAATTTGTGTTGTGGGATAGGTATATAATTGCACTGTTGTCTTCCAGTGCACACTCCTTGAAAAAGCGCCATAGTGGGCGTGAAACATGTGGGAGGAGGAGTTTTGTCATTTTATGTAGTTTTCATTAAAGACTTTTTTAACCTTCATATCTGGTGAGTTCCCCAACTTCTTTTCATAGCAAGTGGTAGTCCACTCGATCATTTTTTGTTTCTATCTTTTGGACTCATACTGGACTCTCAGAGTCCCCCCCCCCCCTCCCTCAACCTTATATATGGGTGGGGTACCCATAAACCCTACATTGGTTATGGGTCACCTTGGCACTAGCTGGGGTATGGGATTCCCTCAGTTACATGGATACCTATTCATCCATGTGCCTCATTTCTCCTTTCTGGGCTATGCTGAAGCAGGGTACCCTAGTGGTGAGTCGCGCTTGAGTTTTCAAGGGGAGATTGCCGGGACAATGTGCCTATATGTATCCGAGAATCAGGCATGATTCCCGGGTACATTTACGTGTTGTGTGGGGTCGTTATTCTTTAGTGGTGTTTTAAATAGTTTATTTCAAGGGGGGTGCTTGCTTTTTAATAGTGGCTTCTTTTTGGTAGTTAGATTTTGTCGGATGGTGTTTACTTTGAGCTTTCATTTATTTCATAATGGTTTTGTGTTGGTGTTTTAATTGTGAATTGTGATCTTTATTTAGGATTAATTGATTTGTGGTAATTTAGTTCTGTTTACTTCTTGATTTGTTTTTAATTTCTGATTATTTGGATGGCATTGGATCTTGTTTGTAATTATTTATTTTTATGGTGACAATTGACTGGCATAGTGTTAAATGATGCACAGATTATATGGGCATCATGTACCCACTGTGCCATTCAATTGTTTTATTGGCATTTGTTAGCTATTTATTTGGCTATGTGCTGTATTTTATTTTGCTATGTGCTGTGTTTGATTTGGCTATGTAATGTTTTTTTATTTGGGCCTGCTTTTTTAATCCTTCCACATTTCTTGGTATATTGGTAATCATGGCCATATTATGATGTACCCACTGTACCAATGAATGGGTGAAGGGTGTGGGGAGGGTATTATGTGAAATGTTATCTTTTTTTTGTTCAAGTTTCATTTAACAATGGTACCCAAAAAGGTCCGTTGGGAATCCACCAGAGGGAGAGTGTAGCCATGCCATCTGTGGCTACTAGTAAGTCCTGGTATAAGCAGGCCTTGCCAGTAGTTGGTACGGGGTTTTCCCCCTTTCCACTTTGGTACTGCACTTGAGTGACAGCAGAGGGTGGTACATTCTGTTGTAGCTGGGACAACGGGGTGCCCGCTTCCTGGCTGCACTTAAGGGCAGGACCGCCCTAAAGTTAGGTGTTCCTTCCCCCTCGAAGAAGGCAGGTCACACAACTGGGAGCCTGAGATTGGGTCCTTCCCATGTGCTTTTCCCTCTGGGGCAGAGTGAGAATGGACCATACCTCTGCCTCCGATAGGGAGGTGGGGAAGAGCTAGGATGGCTGCGGGTGCCCTTAGGCTGTATTCACGGTCCAGGGACAATCTTCAGTGATAGCTGACCTGACAGACTGTATCCGGCAGAAGACTGCTGTGTAACTGTTACTGCAGTGTTTAGTAATAAACCCATTCCTGTTTTGCAATATACCTCCTGCCTGGTGCGTAACCATACTGGGGGGAGAGATAATAAGTTCTACTGTGGGAGATCACCTTCAGTTCCTGGAGCCTATGGCAGATGGAGGTGCTACACTGCTAAGCAGATATGTGGGGTATGAACCCCAGAAGCCTGTTCCTGTGTCCCCATCTACCATCGGCGGATGACTCAGCCGTCCTGTTGCCAGCAGGTATATGCACCATACACCCTGTAATGGCCCCTATCTGCGATTGGGTGGGGGAAACACAGTTACATATATATTTCACATTATCCCCCTCCCTCATTAATGCAGAACCCTCTCAAGGTCCCACTGGATTCCTCACTATTAGCACATTATTACACTATCAAAACAAAGCATCTGTTCTGGGGGGGGAAACAGTCATTCAGAGAACATCAGCCAATCTGAGCAGAACAACCCCTACCGTGCAGCCAATCAGAGCTTGCACTGCATTCCACACATTTAACATGAACACGCTCTGATTCCCTCTCTGCCTGGTGGGAAGTTTTGCTTCTCTGTTAGGGTCACCGAATACTGCACTGTCTGGATTTCCTAAAGCCTCCGGGCCAGACCTGTCTTACGTTCCTCTCTGCACCTGCTCATTAGCAAATCTTTTGTGGTTGCTAAAACCTCTTTGAAACAAAAATCCAGCCATACACTTTTAATCAAATAAGATCTCTGTACTCTGCTTGTCATTAGAAATGGCTGAAAAGGAGGCATCTTAACTGCATGCAGCACTGGATTAAATTCCATCAAAGAGGACAAACCAGTCTGGTCTTGTGTGTAAATCTCTGAATATTTCTCGTGCAGTCATGGGTTAAAATAAACAGATTTTTTCGGGGGCAGTAACACACATCTGGATGTTGTTGTCTCTGATTGCCTAAAACTAGAGCCCAATACCAATCTTTCTCTTCCTTCTGCACAGAGCGATAACTATTTCAATGCCAGAAGTCTGAGCAGCGCATTACTAGATCGTGTTTTGCTTTCCCCTCTGGTACTGCTCGAGTTAAATCTCCATTGCTATCCCACGCTGGCCCAATTTTTGAAAGATTATATTTAATAATAGAGGATTACAAGAAGATGATGGCTTTGGAGTACAATTGTACTGCTTCTTGAATCTTTTGCAGATGTGTGACTATGGTAATTGGGGGTTGCTTGGTTCTCAGTGCTCTCACATACTGTATCTTCTGCTCAGCAGCAAAACCATAAAATACACTTGCTTTATTTTGACACATTCCTTAAGTTGTAGAAGAATCATTTGCAGTATTTCTTATTTAACAAGCTTACGACCGTAAAGGATGTCTACTTGGCTGATTAAACATACTGTAAATGAATTTGTTGTTTAAATAAACTGATGTACTGTACTATATACATACAGCACTAAAATGTTCCCTGTTATAGTGGCTTTGGATTTCTTACATCCTATTATTTTAATACCAGAGACACAGTGAATCTCAGAGATAAAGGACGTCCAACTACGACACTTAGACAACATACATGAGTAAACAGAAATATTATGTGAGTGTTTTCCCAGTAGCAAAGCACTTTGGTAACTTTGTTCACTTGGCCATAAATTGTCTCCCTGTTGTTCATAATGTACTTTATTGTACTATCAGTGCTTAAAATCTTAGCAAAATGCAAATAATATCTAATATATCAAAGATAATTCAGTGGTTTTGAATGTGTAGTTTGTTTAATAGATTTGGTACAGATTTCTTTTCCCATACACAAAGGATGAATGTGTCTTCAGCAGGTGAATAATTCCAAAGACACATGGATTAGCTACTTTTGCATTCATCAATATTGGTTATTCAAATCCATCACCAAGTCAATACATATTCACAGTTACTTTCAGTAGTGATATGAATTTGAATAGCAATTAATCACAGTCCCACATGGCTATGTGTACAATTGTAACTCCAGGATCATATGTCTCCTGTTAGTACCATTGTTCATTCTGTATTTGTGTACAATGTTAAAGTGCTGTATTCAATGTTGTCTCTGTGTACACTGCTATAAAATACCATATACACAAGTGGGGTAAAAGAATAAAACGGTCACGATCCCATCCACATAACGGTCCTTTTCATTTGAAAAAATGCTGTATAAAAGGTCTTGTTTCTTTAATGTGCAATCAATTCTCCGCGTGGGACTCGCAGACGCCCACAACAGAACATGCGTTTCACCATGATTGTAAACAGTTTTTTCCCTGGCGTCCTCCTTAAATTGCTCTTCCCCTCCAGAGTACATTTGGGACTCACTAGCATTGTTTTAAATCATAATTGTATGTAGATACAAAGTATGTATGTATTATTTTTGTCATTGGGTATGTGATAATGTGACGTCATTATACACACACACACACACACACACACACACACACACACACACATACACATACACACGTATATTGTGAAGTCTTCTGCCTATTAGTGAATGGTTATTTTTCTATTACATATTTTCTCTGCTCTTGCTATGGATTTCATCAAAAGTGCAGCAATAAAGCATTGGGTAGTTTGTTTGGAATTGCTAGGTAGTTTTTTTTCAATACCATTATTTCCCAAGTTGTGCAGTCAGGAGACTATGATACATAACCCCCACTGAGGCTTGAGGTTTCTGTTCACTATTTCTTAATGGCTAATTCTTCAACCTCAGTCGTACCTAGGGTCCCCCAGTTCAATATGCTGTAAAGCTACTGTAGGAGATCTTGCTGTAAGTATTATTCATTTGACTGGGGATGTCTTCATTGAGCAGCAACATAGCATATTCAATATTTACCCATTCTGCTTTTCTTCTACAAATGAATAAACCTAAGCTTTTCTGTATGCATATAACTTTACTCACTCCTGGCTCTGCTTTACTCTTGGACAGTCTTTCCTTTCAACAATAAGCATACTGCCCATCCCCATCTCACGCAATTAGACCACTTTCAGTGGATTCAATTATTAGCTAATCAGTCACGATAAACCCTGCCTTATATTCGCAGTAATCCTCAGTTTAGGAAGACACTTATTTCCAATGTACCTTAAGACGTCTGTGAAAGCAGTAGCCATTAACTCCTGGACTGTGTGAGGGTGTTGCGTCATCCTGTACGGCAGGCACCGCCAGAAGATAATGGGTTAATTGCATTATTAAAAACCCAGTGAACTGGTTTATTTGGACCAGTTCTAGTCTTCCATGGAAAATCACCCTCTGTAAATATTTATGTGTTCTTCGCCAGTGTCACGGTAACTTATGACAAGATATAATGAACACCAAATATATGGGTTGAACTGAACGAGGCTTAGATATAATAAAATATATTTATTCCTTAAAAAAGGTGAACACAGCAATATAGTACAATTAACAGACAAGAAGGTAACACTTACTTAGGGTTGGGGGATGGAGAAGTATCAGCTAGCAAAGCAATCCGGTGACATTCAAGATGGTATCAGAAGAAGAACTAAAAACTGTAGGGTTGACACAGTTTATATACCTGTGTAACCCTATTCTTAACATTGAATACAGACTATTGGTGAACAATTATCTGTATCCAATCCCTAATGTGGAGACACAGATTACCCCATGCCCCCCAGCTAATTAGCCCATGTGTATTGGGACTCTATGGGTAGCCCCATAATTAAATCAGGGGCGATGACCAATCTACCAAATGAAGTATCTGCATTGTTTGTAGGTGTAGACATAACACTTACAAACCACTCCAGTTTGATGATTCTCTGCCCTCAGGTAACAATTAGAGTGGCAGCGTCTTGTTGATTATTACTTGGTCTGTTGATTAGTACTTATTGTAAACAATCAGGGCAGTTACCTTTTGATCACAGTGCTTATGCTCAATCAGCCGGCTGCCCTTCATGACCTATTAGCATAGCAGATGGCATCTGCATTTTCAGAACAGATCCAAAATACCATACATATACACTTTAATATCTACACATATTAATAAGTTCCATTCTGGTGGGCTAAGTGGGTCGAAATTTGCCAGTTTTTAATGCCTACAGTGACTCCACATATTGGCCAAATATCAACTCTCTGCGACCTCCAGAACTGGAGATACAGAAATGCACTTTATAACATCTTTAAAATACAGGATTATAATGAAACATGGGAACAGGGGAACATACATTTTCATGACATGACAAGGTGTAAACCACATTCCTGGACCGCAGTCTAGTTAACCCCTTGCCTCCCTGGTGAGGTCAGTGGGTGGCCATATGGGGTGCAACCCCTTTAATACCGGGCCAACCCCCCTCTCTCTCTACAGCCAGCACTTAACTTAAGAAAAGCTGTAGGAAATCTTAAATTGCTACAGATGTATATGTTGAAGGGGGGGGGGGGGGAATCATGGGGTCGGGAATTTGTTTTCATTAAAATAAAAAAAACTAGTTTCACTTCTAAACCAAACAGCTGCGTTCGGTCACTAACATGGTCCCCTAATTAAAATCTTCCAATTGAGCCGTTTCCAAATATTAGGCGCTTATTGTAGCCAGTGCGAAAGCTATCGTTAAGAGGTAAGATTTTCTTTAATGCAGACCAAACTCTATGTGAAATTTTATAGCAACTTCTTATACACCCTTTACGGTAAACTGGAAGAATAATGTTAATAAATGCAAGGTGTTGGTTTTTTAGTGGTCAAATGAAGACGGCTTAACAATTCATTTACAATATTGCGTTGATATTTGTCTGTCAATGGTAGATAACATCTGTTTTTAGAGATCTTAGAGATGTTGTCTTTTGTGACAATACAGTACAGCACTAAGATATGCTGGGATTTATTTGGAAGAAAATGTTAGTTTCATATGTCCATTAAAAACAAAAAACATACTGTACACTTGTAAGATAATCACACATTAGTCAGGATCCATGCACTTTACATATGGACTGATCAGCAAGATGTGATTGTTAATCATGCAGCTAAGTACATTATAAAGCCATCAACCAGGTAAGTATATTTCAATGAAAATGCATGTGACGGATTTCCTTTGCTTGCTGGTTAGTGGAACTGCACCTTTCAGATATTAGGTGATTAATGTGAGCTGGTGTTCTGTATGAAGTGTAATGCTTAAAGTGATTTGCTTACATTTAGTAGTTTAGGATTGAAAAAAAAAAAAAAAACGGATACTGAGTATCATCATGTGCATCTGAAACCAGACTGCTGTCTTTCCACCACTTACAAACCACATTATATGTAGACAAACATCACTGCAGATACTATAACTGTTCTCACTTGTCAGTTTAAAGGAGTAATCCAAGCCATTTTTTTGTTTTGTTTGTGTTTTCTTCATTTTTAATATGATTTTGAAGCAGGGGGCCTCCGAAGTGAACCCCATTAATTTAGATACGGAGATCCCATGTTTCCGGATATACCAGATGACTTCACGGCTTCCAATATTATTAATTTATAAAATGTTTTACCAGGAAGTAAAACTTTGAGAGTTACCTCTCGTTTTCAACGTATGTCCTGGGCACAGAGTTATGATGACAAATACATGGTTACAAATACATAGTTATATTAAGTGAACAGGGTTATACGTTATATACAAGACATTGCATGCACAGTTAAATATAATATATGTTATAGGCGTATGTAACAGTTACAGACCAGATTAAAATGGGAGACTGCTTTAGTTTTGAAAGAACTTAGACTGGTGGCGGATTTTAGAGTCGCGGGTAGACTGTTCCAGTTGTGGGGTACACGGTAAGAGAAGGAGGAGCGGTCAGATACTTTGTTAAACCTTGGGACCATGAACAATCTTTTGGAGTCACATCTCAGATGATAAGTGCTGCATGTGGTAGGGGCGAGGAGCTTGTTCAGATAGGCGGGTAGCTTGCCCAGAAAGTATTTGAAGGCAAGACAGGAAAGATGAACTTTACACCTAGACTCAAGTGATGACCAATCTAGTTCTTTGGGTATTTTGCAGTGATGTGTGTTGTAGTTACATTATAGGACAAAGCGACATATTGAATTGTAGAGGGTATCAAGTTTGCTAAGGTGAGTTTGGGGTGCTATGTCCCCATAGTCTATAATTGACATTAGCATCTGCTGTGCGATGCACTTTCTAACCAGCAAAGCTAGGGAGGATTTGTTCCTATAAGGTACCCCTAGTTTGGCATAGGTTTTGGATGTCCTGCAAGGCCCGGGAACTTTGAAAAGCAGCCGTATAGTGAACCCTGGAGTGGCTGCCGGCACCCACTATGGAGGTAAGTACCTCTAGAAGCAGGTGGTCCCTGGAACTGAAATAAATGACTTGCAGAGAAACACTGAAGTTATGCAGAAATATGTCACTTACTTTCATTTAATAACTTCAACCTCACCACGGAATAACTTTCTGTAAGCCTTAAGGTATTCCTTTAAAGGTTCTTAAATTCCTCATTTGTAGCAATCCTTAAAAAGCTTAGGGTTATGTAACCCTTCCTTACTTTCCTAGACATTTTAGTGTAGAGGTACTAGAATAGGGGCCTGAGTCTGCCTAACCCTGTGTGTGGTAAAGAATGAGCAGTCAGCACTAGGCCTGATTTTGGTGAGACAACTTCAGAGGAACACGTATAATTTGGGTTAACCGCATTTTATGTATATGGAACCCAATAATAACATACTGGCAGGGCCGGCTTGATGGCGGTTCTATCGCATCGAGCCCCATGGTTACAGGGGCTGATTGCTGTGGGAAAGCACGGGGCCTCTGTAACTGTCTATTACCTTGTCCGTCGCCACTTCCTCTTGCAGGATCCCGTTATCATAGTGTCACAATGTCACATGACGTCACGAGACGCCACGATGTTATGTTGCCATGACAACGTGACACGTTACAATGAGAACATGGCGTTGCGACATGACATCACAATTCTGCATCGGAGGAGGACATGTCACGCGAGACAAGATAAGAGGCCCCACAAAAACCCCTGCACCGAGTTCCACGATAATCCCAGCTGGGCCTGCGATACAGGGGCCCTCGCACTGGGAGGACCTTAAACACAATTATAATACCTGTGCACTTGTCCTCTGGTGTATTCCCGATGGCTCCTATACTACCTCACGGGCCACTGTTGGTGCCGGCACAGCGTTCGATCTCATATATCTGTATGCTGGTGTTATCAGTGTAGGCCTGTTACTTCACAAAGCGTGGATTGAGAGATGCTTGATGTAAAAGGATTCTGTATGGTGGGGCGGAGGGGGGCAGTGATCCCTGTAGGATGTTGGCACGTAGCTTACTCACTGTTCTGGGACCCCTTTTTACTGGTTATGTATTGTCTGAGAAATTTCCCTGTCTCCTCTGGTTTATGCTGCTTTATCAGGTTGTTAAGACTCTGCTCCTGCTGTCTCTCCTACCAGGCTCCTCAGGACCCGTACCACTTGTGTCTCTCCAGCTCTACCTCTCTTTCTCATCTTACTCATACTCTATCTCTCATAGTCACTCCTTCTGTGACATCATCCTCCCTTAAATCCAAACACAAGAATCTCCTTCCTGGGTACAGTCATTGGCCGGATAGCATGTCCATCATTATACATTATATGAGTTCATAGAAGGTGGGTTACACTCTTCCCCTGCTGGAAAAATTAATGTCCTTATCGATCCCATAGTGGTGTCATATATAACAGCATAATATAAGTCAACACAACATTTCTATGTAACAAAATTATTTCAATCTAGGCACAGATAAATGCAGAAGCAGTTGCTGTCTTATAAGTACAATCCACACGAATGTGCAGTGCGCTACGGAAGAAAGGTGGCCCCCGTCTGTCCGCACTCCGGTCCCGAGGTGAGAGGTTCTGCCTACTTGCCAAAATAGGACATTCAATAAATCGCAGCGTGGTAGCTACTCTGCTATGCTCAAAACCCTGACGCAGAATCACATTGTCTATGAATGATTTAACACCAGGTTCACAACTTCCAGGGTTTTTCTGGGTTACACATCATAGTGGTCACCTGTCTTTATATACCACCTACTGGGACATCAGGAGATACCCCAGGGGAATCACACGTTAGCTGAATAGGTGACCTAATTTCCCTTCCCTGTGGTTCTATTGGTTCTCTGTCCCTCTTTACTATGGCGGCGTTCCTGCCCATCTGGGTTTTTCAGGGCCCTAATCTCGTCCTCACACCCCGGGGAAGCTAAGGAGACAAATTCCTTTGCTTCAAGGTCCAGTTCTGGACTGGCAGCCCTTTGATAAGTCCCCAACTGCCATCCAGCCTGCACCTGGCTATGGCAGCAATCTTGCTAGTCTGCCAACGGAATCACATCATGGCCATGTGGAGGGATTTAACCCTGACACTGCCTACACTTACCAGGACTTGCATGCCAGTGCCGGGAAACACATAGCCAGGGGCACTAGGCTACATATGTATGCTGGTGTTATCAGTGGTGGCCTGTTACTTTGCAAAGTGTAATCCCAGAGGATGTTTGTATGTAGGATACTCATTGCTCCGGGACCCCTTTTCACCGGTGATGTATTGTCTCAGAAGTGTCTTTGTCCCTTCGGGTATATGCTGCTTTATCAAGCTAAGACTCTGCTCCCACACTATCTGTCCTGCCAGGATCCTCAGGACCAATACAACTTCTCTCTGTGTCTCCCTAGCTCTGCCTTCTCTTTCATATCCTTCTCATACTCTATCTCTCCTGTTCCCTCCTCATGCGACATCATCCTCCCTTATATCGATCACAGAAATTGTTTCCTGGGTACACAGTCATTGGCCGGAGGGCATGTTCGTCATTATACATTTTAAGAGTTCGTAGAAGGTGGATTACATTCTCCCCCTGCTGGAAAAATTGATGTCCCCATCAATCCTATTGTGGGGATATTGTATGTAACAGAGCATAATATAAGTCAACACAACATTTCTAACTAACAAATGACTTCTATATAGACACAGATCAATGCAGAAGCATTTGTCATATAATTACAATCGTAGAAGGGGGGGTCACAGTTATAAGATGTTAAACTCATACTGCAAAGGGAGAGATATCCTAAGTGTCGATGTGGGGTATCAAATCAATGGCAGTTAATGCCAGATCAGGGTGCAATACCGACACTAGCACTTAGTGGATCCTGGCCTTAGTATATTTAATTTAAATTAGCTGTGGTGCAAAGTTCAGCATAAATGGAAAAAAAGGAGAAATGGTTGTTGCACATAGAGAATAGCACTATCCCCTTAAGCCAGAATGTTCTGTACTCTACCTGCTGTATGTTATCCATATTACATCGGCCCCATGCCAGCTGCAACCAGAGATACCTTTGCAGGCTTATCCTAGTAAAGGGCCCAACCATAGCTGCTGATGCCACGCAGTTGTTGTCTATGTCTTTGAATTTGCTCCTTCACCTCCATTCTGTGGGAAGCCCTGAACCACACTGAAAAAACTACATTTAAAGAAAATACTATATGATTTTAGAAAGGTTTTGACTAAGTGAATGTTGTGGTCTGTTTACCACATTTATTTTGTGAAATACACACAGTAAACCTGGCCTATAATTTCTACACCACATCACCACATGTCAGGATGTGCCAAGAGGTTGGGATGTAGAGCAGAGCTTAACATACTTGTCAAATCTGTCTCGGTTCTATTGGACATAATTCTGTTGAAGAAAATTGTATGTTCTACTGTATACTGTGTCTGTAAAAATCCTATGCACTGCGTACCGCGCACTTCAATGTAATTGTGAAGCGCTTTGAGTCCCATTGGGAGAAAAGAACTATATGAAATAAAGTTATTATTATTAAATATAGCCCCCTTTCCCTGTGACTATGGGAACTACGCGTGCTGATTACTTGTTTTACTTACAGGAGGCCTAATCCTCCACCACTGGAAGCCAGGGGTGATCTTTCGTCCTTGGTACAGCGCCTCCACCTGGGAGGGATCCCAGCGTAGCGGGATAACCCCTAACAGGAACTGATTACAGTAAGAATTCACGCAGGTATATATAACTGGTTTATTAACACACGCACATATATCAATACAATACCCACAACGATATAATGTCCCCCAACACAATGTTCACCACCCTGGTGGGGTTCACCCAAAGTACTGAGGGTGCCCTGGGCACTTAACCACCCCGGTGTCCACAGAACAATGCCCACCCAAAGTGAGTGGGGTAGCGTTACCCGTGTGTGAGATCATTGGTGCACGGTGGTACCTTCCTGGTCACAGGCCAGACCAGGGTATACAGGAGATCCTGGATCAGCAGGGCCGCAACGTGATCCTTTGACGCGGTGTCTGCCAATTCCCCTCTCTCCTTACCAGAGGTGTCCGTGTCTTGAGGGAGCTCCAGCCAGAGTGTCTCCCTTAAAGTCTCTAGGCCCTGAGCCTGGTCCCAAACTGCTGCTACACACAAACTCTGCTGCTGCTACACACACATACAACACAACAGCACAGCACACCACACACACACACACACTGCTGCTGCTACACCCATAAACACTGCTGCTGACACTGACACACACACAGCAGCTCTACACACACACACACACACACACACACACACACAACACAGCACCTCAACACACACACAGCACCTCAACACACACACACAGCAGCTCAACACACAACACAGCAGCTCTACACACAACACAGCAGCTCTACACACACACAAACTCTGCTGCTGCTACACATACATAACAGCATACAACACATACACACACTGCTGCTACACCCATAAACACTGCTACTGACACACACAAACAGACACCTCCCCCCCCCCCCCCCCCACAATTCAACTAACTCTTCTCGGTCAGCTCCAGTTTACGGAGTGAGGGGGATGAGTCAACCCGTGGCTGATACTTCCTGACCAATCCCCTGCCCTGTCTCAGAGCTGTTCTGAAAGCTGATTGGCTGATCAGAAATAAACACATTGCAAACTGCAAAAAATTCCGGGCATTACTGAATGAATAATGCCCGGATTTTAACCAATCAAAGAGCAGGGATTTCAGTAATGCCTGGAATTTTACTGCTTTAGCCTACAGTATAAATCATAGTAACAATAGGTACAAATGCCTCCCAATAGGTCACAGTGCAATTTAAGAAGCAGTGACGCTGTCTGATTGTTGAAGTACATTCATCTGTTGAACATGGGGCAGAACTCTTTAAACACATTTTATGTTCACACTATAGGACAGCACGGAGAGTCCCTTAAAAAAAAAAAAATTAAAGAGCAGGTTTTCCCATACAAAAATGTAGTGGTACTCAATACCCTCCTGTATCATCCCACTTGGATCATTGCAGCTCCCAGATGATTCCATTCTGTGGTATTGCTCACATGGAAAAAGTTATTTGGGAAAACTGCAGGATCAGTACAAAGTGTTGAAATAAGAACATGTCCTCTCCGACAGATGGAGAGTTTAGGTTTACCATATGAACCTCCCATGAAGCTGGGGCATGAAGAAAAGGGTCTAAGCAGGACATAAGCCCTGAGGGTTCCGGTGGAACCTGGTGCTACTTGTGCCTATTCAGTGCAGAGCCAGGAAACAGAATGCAAATGGAGAAGCATTGCATAATAACCAAGGGGACTTTCCAAAGCCCATTCAACGGAAGAGTCCTACGTTTGGGTGACTTCTAAGGAGATCTTTCTAGTTTGGTAGCCATCCCTGTTGTATATTTGTTTCGTTGCATTGTTTTGTGGTTTAATGTATGCCGTCTTATCTTCTGGAACGACTGCCTGTAGGTAATCACAATCATATATATAATGTCTGAATAAACCCGTCCCTTTGCATGGCGAATGAATGCAGATTCGTGCTATTCATTTTGGGCCACCTTACCCCCTTTACAAGTAAACTTTTAGAATGAACCAATCACGTGACGTATGCCTATGAACTGACTGCGTCTGTTGGGGAGGAAATTAACAGTTACTTGTTTAATAAAGCTTTGGGAATACTTCTGAGGGATGCGAGGCATTGAGAAACAGTTAACCAGCTGGGTTCTCCACGGTACGTTTTTTTGTAATGATATAATTCGTTTAGGCAGAATGTGCAGACGCGCCACCTTTAGTACTGCTTGGGGATTGCTTATAGAATGTGTTGGCCTCCAAGCAAATTTTCCTTCCTATTTTTGTCCTAAAGTAAACCTTCGTTTTACCCGCTGAGTTTAATGCTTGGGTTAATATGTATGAAAGCAGGAATGTATGGAGACTTGGTAATAGGTGATGCTAGTCTATGTCAGTGGGGCTCAAATCCAGTCCTCATAACAGCTCCAACAGGTCAGGTTTTAACAATAGCCCAGCTTAAGCACAGGTGGCTCATTCGAAGGCTGAGCCACTGATTTTATCACCTGTGCTGAAGCTGGGATATCCTTAAAACCTAACCTGTTTTGGGGGTCTTGAGGATTGGAATTGAGCACCACTAACCTATATAATTGATTTGTAATTCTACCAGTGATGCATTCTTTTTACTGGCTACATAGCGTGATGCTATTTAATGGAACAGCCAGCATGACAGTCCTTTATAAATGCAATTATAGTGTACTTACTGGGGTCTTCTTCACTTGTTCTGTGATTTCCTGAGAACATACAGGTTATATAACTCCACCAAATGAGTTCAAACATCTTACTGAACAATAGTGCATTCCAACCTCAGGTTTTGTTGCTGTTTACATGAAAGTGGGTAACAGTGGCGCTCTCTCAAAAATAGCTTGATGAGATACAGGCCCCTAAAAAAGGGGGGCTGGGGCTCAAATAAGAATGGTGAATAAGTAGATGAATAATTAATGATACTGGCGCTGATGCTGCTGCTGCTGCTCAATCGAAAGGATCGTCCCCTGCTCCTTGGTAATGGTGTAGGTGGAGTTTGGATGAGCGCATGCAAAAAGAGAAAACAAGAGAACATACAGTGTGTCAAGAGTATATACAAAGTGTCAGCTTGCGGTACGGTGGGAGATGAAAAATAGTGAAACACTGTGTACTCACACGGGCACGTGTGAGCAATATCCCTCAGCGTTGTCTTTAAATATTTTCCTTCCAGTTATTGGGTATGTTCATCTGCTGGAGTGTACTCTATATGGTGAACCCGTGAACAGAAGAAAGGCACAAAGTTGAGTTGAAACATCTTGCTGAACAATAGTGCATTCCAACCTCAGGTTTTGTTGCTCTTTACATGGGACTGTCTGTTTAAGCCTTAATTTCAGCTCCACCTAGAGGGGTATGCTCCGGAACTGTATATGTGAAATGCAACACGTGGTCTCATTTTATACCAGTGAAAAAATACTGTAGGAGGATTCAGAGATCATTCTGCTGCTCATTGTGTCTGTGATGAAATATTGCTATCGTGCTTAAAGCTGTAGTCCCCCCACAAAAGCTTTGAGAAAACACATAAAGACAAAACATTTTTTTTTTTTAAATATTACTGCACAGGACTTATTCCTATATTATTGTCTAATGATAGCACAAATGTCTTGTAAGACTGTGCGATGATACATTATGATAAAAACGTAACATAGAAAATGATGCAGTCCCTTTCTGGCAAAAAAAGCACAAGACAAGTCCTTGATTCAGCATTAGGGGCCCAGATCCACAAACTTCCAGAAAGTGGCTTCACATGATGTTAACCTAACTTCCCACATAGCTTCAAAGGCTAATAGCATAGCGTTAAGTCATGTTTCCTCCCGTAAAAAGCATTGTGTTAACTGTAACAGCTGTTAGGGATAATGATATGCAAAAGAGGTGTCTTCCCTAACATGGCAGCGCCACTAAAGTCCGTTAGCTTCACCTAAACATGGCGTTATCACCTCTATCACCACCGCCACCTCCCTTTTCTGGATAGTGGTAACACATACATAACATCACATTATTGGAAGCTAATGTATCGTTGTGTGACGATAACGTAACATTAAGCCTAAGGTATGCCAATGAAGTATACAGTGGCTGTTGTTTTTTTAACATCATTCTCTTTCTGGATATGCGCTAACCTCAGGGAAAATAACATCAATTACTGTTTTAGGTAGCCTCATGTTATGGGCCCCTGAAGTAACAGAGCTTTGTAGATGCAGCACTTGGGATCTCTTTTGAGGGGAGGGAACACTTCATTTGCTCCAAATCTTTCTAATTCTCGGGGAGTTCTTCATTAAACTGTGAAGGTGCTCATTACACTGCAATAATCGGGGCACTATCGCGCGGAGACTCCAATTGAAGCCTGTGGGAATTTCTGTGCAATAGTGCCCCGATCAGCATTAATGAGTAACCCCCATAGGAACTTGTTTTCTTTTTGAAGTGAAAAGAAAATGGCTACACACTTTTCTATTGTAAGCACCTCTCATAACTGCTTTAATATTTTAATAATAGCATGTTTTTGTATAGCGCTGCTAGTTTTACAGAGAAATTTTGCAGGAACAAGTCCCTGTCCCGTGGAGCTTACAATCTGTGTTTTTTGTACCTGAGGCACAGGGAGATAAAGTGACTTGCCCAAGGTCACAAGGAGCCGACACCGGAATTGAACCAGGCTCCCCTGCTTCAAACTCAGTGCCAGTCAGTGTCTTTACTCACTGAGCCACTCCCTATCCTAAATATTAAAGTGTTCCAGAGGTTGACAAGTAGTGGTCCTGTGCCTGTTTAAAAAAGGATGTATATTCCTTTATTGAACGTCGGTTAGAGCTCTTTGGGATATACTGTAAGAAAGCTTTGTACAGTGTGTATACAATACAATTTTAACTTTCTAATATAAAGCAGGTTTCTTTAGAAAGAAGAATAAAATGGAACTCTACTGTTCAGTACTTATGTATATAAAAAGTAGTGGTGTTTTTGCTTTGCAAATAAATGGTACCATCACACTTCAAACACTGTTTTAACAAGTACTGTAGTACTGGCTTAGTGTGTGCATGTCTCATTCACACACCGCACTTGGCTTCGTGATGCTCTTCTGGCAATACAGCCAGGCAGAAGGACTCGTTTACCAGGCACCATACTGTTAAACTTGCCACAGGTGCAAATAGCAGGACACTACACTGCAGGTGTGGCCTTTGCATCACAGCACGGGGAACCAGCCCAGATGGCACATCATTCAGTGTATCTTTCAGCTCTAAAAATAGGAACTGGACAAAAGCACTGTGATTTCTCAATCAGTTTCCACATAAGCCCTTAAAATATAAGATATCCCACAGGTAACTAACCATTCTAAGCTGAAAAGCAGAGCTTCAGTCTTAAAATGATGCTTCTGACGAGAAGACCGCGTGTCCTTTGGTTCTTATTACCCAGCCAAAGCTCCGAAACCTGATCTATGCAGTCAGTCTTATGTTAAAGCAGATGTTTTTACACTCAAAGGCGGTTTGGGCGTCAGCCCCTTTTGTCTTGTCTTTTGTGCTGTGTTGTGGTGCCACGTTCATGTCTCCTGCAGATTGAGGTAAACCCACATTCTCATCTCCACAGAGTGTTCAGCACGTCTCACACGGCTGCAATGACATTTATGTCGTTAAGTCTAGATGTGTTGACTACAAGATGGCTGCCTCTTTACTGAAGAGAAAACACCCATACAGTATATTAATCATTTAATTACAGATTTTGCCTAGTTTGCCAAATGCATTCTTTAAGGACACGTTTAAAAACTGACTTGTAAGAAAAGTAGTACTTTGAATGTGCGAGAAAGTCGTGTTGTAAAAATAACAATAGCTCGCTTTTCTTAGAACTATTAATTTCAGAGTGCTTTGAAATGATACTAAACAGACATTAATGCAGCCACTTCAGGGATAAAATGTGTTAACCGGCAAACTGATCTGCAGCCTCCCCAATGGATAGCAGAGAAAAAGAGCAGTGATATTTAAATTACCAATCAGGTCACACTGGGAATTAAAATGGTGTTGAAGCATTTATCACACAGCCTTAAACTATTTGTATTGGAAAGTAAAACACTAATGTGGCCACAGTTGTGATTACATTATGTGCGATGAATAATAATACGAATGATGTTGATGGCATTTTAATAATGGTGATAACAATAATGTATTTTTTTTTTCTCCATCAGATTACAACAGCAGTGACCTTAAAACAGCCTGCCGGAAACATGAGTTGTATGTTAGTTTTCAAGACTTGGGATGGCAGGTGAGAGAAAATCACTGTGAAAAGTGTTCATTGTTACTGCACCGTGTATTACAACCTTTCACAGTTGCTGAAAGCTTTGCATGAAGATACTGGACACTTTTCCTTCTCTCTGTCCTTAATAACGTGAAATAAGCTATGTACCAAATATCAACTATAACTTCTAATTGGTTGCCCACTGAAAACAAATGTACCACACTTTAAATGAATATTGAAAAGTATACAGGCATACCCCAGTTTAAGGACACTCACTTTAAGTACACTCGCGAGTAAGGACATATCACCCAATAGTCAAACGGCAGCTTGCACATGCGCCTGTCAGCACGCCCTGAACAGCAATACTGACTCCCTACCTGTACCGAAGCTGTGCACAAGGGGGAAAACTATAGAGCCTGTTACAAATGCGTTATTTACTTCAGTTATGCACGTATATAACGATTGCAGTACAGTACGTGCATCGATAAGTGGAAAAAAAGGTAGTGCTTCACTTTAAGTACATTTTCGCTTTACATACATGCTCTGGACCCATTGCGTACGTTAATGCGGGGTATGCCTGTATTAAGTGTTGCTCTGGTCACTCACTGAAAGATAGTCTCATTTATTTTTATCATGAGACTTTGACAAAGTCTGAGGCCACAATGGAACATGGCGCCAATTCAATACATCTGAAGATGTCTTCCTCGTGCTGGGGATCTTAGCCTTATTCATTTAAATGGAGCTTGTCTCTTCTCCAGCACTCGGGCGATGGTTTCACAGCATATTGAATAGGGGCCTTTGTTAGGAGTAGGGTTACATACAGTTAATACTACATCAAGTTCCATTCCGGTGAATGGAGCTGGTGGAACTGTGTATATTACTCTGCTTCTGACTCTACTGAAAACGGGACAATCCTTCAAATCAAAACCTGTTCATAAAATGGCAGTATTTCATCTTAATCTTCCTAATGTCAGATATGTGTGGACATTGCAGCCATGACTCCTCAACTCCACTCCACTCCACAGTAGATTCTTCTCCTTGGAGACAGAGGCCTGACATATTGTTTTAATTATCAAACACATGAAACTGCTTCCCTTCACTACTGTTAAAGTCCTCTATTGTCCTTCAATCATCAATTCTGTAGGGATACCTTTTGTGTGGGAGTGAAGACATCCTATTGCTTCGTGGCATTTAGAAAGAAACAGTGGTGGACAACACAAAATAACAATGGCAGACTTGTCAAGGGTCTACTGTATGTTTGAGACGTTATTCAATATTCCGTATATATTTCTTTTCTACAGAAAGTTCGGTTGGGGGCACTGGAAGTATAGTTAATTTTTGCACAACTGCTACTATTGAAACACTGAACTGGTCTTAATCTACACAGCAGGTAGCAGTAGTAATATATGAGCAAATTCACTCGCAACATTGTGTGTAAAGCAGCAGAGATATTATGAATCCTGGAGTATAAACTATACTGTGATGTTAAGAAATGTTGTGTGTTGGGTCACAGCTCTCCTACTGTGACACAAGATGTGCAGCTAAACTTCAAGGTCTCTCCTTCCTTCGTCATGGTGTTTTCCGCCACCTGCCTGAAGCAACCATTTAATATCCTTTGAGGTCTTTCATTTCACACTGTGCCTTCAGAAATGATATTATGCACTGTGTGTGGAAATGTGGTCAAGACATTATAGAAGCAGCAGCCTTCCTGAATCATGGAGCTACATGCAGTATGAAAGCTGCCCTGCTAATCAAGCGTTAGAAGTCATATCCTCTATAAATTATGTCCTACTACCACTTGATGTGGTAATTCATTCAGCGAGGAATGTTTAATTCCTCACTGAATAACACTGTTATATATCAAAGTAACCCTGGTAGTGTAAGCAAAATATGACTTGGTAAAAAGGACACTGCATTGTATTTGTTCTAACTTGAAAGACACAATGTGCAGTGATTTATGATTTCATTACTACTGCAGTTCAGCTGCTCTTCTGTGATGTCAGTATGCAATAGACTTGTCTGGTGATATCAACTCATCTGGTAGCTTCATCTCCAAATGAAACACCCAAAGGGATTTATTGTAGTCTTCTACCAGCAACATTGGTGCAAAAACTGAAGCGGGTGTTTCAGAAAAATCTCATAGCTTCACATGAGATTTATTTAACCACATTGTATACATTCCATTTCTACTGATTAGTGGAATCATAAAACATTCATGCCTTGGCACGGCGAGCAGAGTCTCTAAAAGATTTTTTAAAAGAGATTTTTATAACTAGAAACCACAATAAAATAAATGTCTATTGCACTTTCAGTAATCGACTATATATACGTATGGGCTTTTAAGGTGAAATGTATCAGTGTTTCATAGCTGACCATATTTGTGTATCTAAACTAG
This sequence comes from Ascaphus truei, assembly GCF_040206685.1. Lineage (NCBI taxonomy): Eukaryota > Metazoa > Chordata > Amphibia > Anura > Ascaphidae > Ascaphus > Ascaphus truei. Next base: position 193,566,539 of record NC_134484.1, on the reverse strand, counting down.
TGAGATTTAAAGGTCCGGCACCACAAAATGACATTTTAATAGAATAATTCATTGAAGTGCTGTATAAGAGGTCACTGGTGCTGAAAATGAATGATAGCGCCTTCCAGTGAATGAGAATCACAGAAAAGGCAGACAAGCCTGCGGTTTCACTGATACAGCTGAAAACCTAAGCTCAAATCCTGATTGCTCCCCTTCTCGATTTCCATAACATCGACTGCCATTCATAGTTTTGCAGTGGAGACTTTTCTAAACAACATCAAGGTTGTTGGATCAAGAGCACACAAGGAAGTCAGCTGTAAATAAGACAAAAAGCTTCCTTCTGGTATGTTTTATCCATAGGTCATTTCACAACCAGACTTGCCCTATTTTATATAAAACCCCTAAGTACGGATGCAAACAGGTTATATCACTGTAACAGTTCTCTGAATCCTCTTTACTGAAGAGTTGGCTGGGTCCGATCTTTTGAATAGCAATGTATTAAAGGCATTTCTGGCAATCAAGAAGGTCATTTTAGGTGACCTAACTTTGAAAATATACCCTAGTATATTTGTAGTTTTGTGGTTTGTACAAATGCTTCTTGATGGCTTATTCCCCAGATGTAAAAAAAAAAAAAATCTAAGGGGATATTGGAAACAATGCTAGTGATTTAATAATTGTATTGGTTCATCCATTAAATATTTGTAACCATGTATTTGTCATCATAACTCTGTGCCCAGGACATACTTGAAAACGAGCGGTAACTTTCAATGTATTACTTCCTGGTAAAACATTTTTATAAATAAATATTAGCTAAGGACAAATATTCTTCACATACTATAAACACTTTCAGTGCCAGAATATCCATTTACACGTACATTTTGGTAATGTGTATGATGGTCAGGACTATAGAACCTTCCCTCTTTGTGGCCAGAAAGGAGAAGTCCTCTACTTTTGTTTATTGATTCTGCATCTCTCAGAGAGTCACTGGAGCTATCAGCTGATAGAATGGCACTAGGGTCATACACCCTCTTATGGTACCCTCAGAATGGCACTTAAAGGTGAAGTACTGGAAGATTTTGCTGGTCATCTTTATTTTTTCTCACGGAGCTGATCAGCAGTCCCCCGACCTTTGACTGGTTATCCTCTTGGTTGCCATAGTGCATCTACACACATAAAACGTAATATTTTTATGGCTACATCATAACAAGCTCAAAATGTGAAGATCGTTCTCCTTATGACTTGAACTGATGGCTGGTTAGTATGAGTGCCTCAAATTTGTTCCGTGGGTGACTCAACTCTCTGTATATTTTAAAGGACTGGATAATTGCACCAAAAGGCTACGCAGCAAATTACTGTGATGGTGAATGCTCTTTTCCTCTCAACGCGCACATGAACGCCACAAATCATGCTATCGTGCAGACGCTGGTGAGTACACAATAACTGTAATGACAATATACATACAAATATTATATACATACAAATATATATATATGTGTTTGTGTGTGTGTGTGTGTGCTGTGTGTGGTTTGTCAAACCCTAGTGCTTACCTATTGTGATAAGTGATACACATGTTAGTGTCATTATGCAGGGATGGGAGCTGCCTAAGGCACCTCCAGCAGATATTCATTGATTTCAGCCCCGGGGACCCCCTGGTTCCCAAGTTTCAGGCCCCGGTATGGGGTGCTGGTATCTCCTGTGCATTTAAATCTCCCGGTCACGTTGAAGCGGGAGATTTAAACATTGCAGGGGGATACCGGCATCCCATACCGGGGCCTGAACCCAGGAAGCAGGGGGTCCCCAGACCTTAAATTAATGCGGTTCAGCTCAGTGGACGCCCTGCTCCCGTACACTAGTATTAAAATGATCAAGAATGGGGGGTCCCCCTAGGGGGTGGTGTGCACCCTGCTCGAACGCTCAGGAGGGTATTGGTGTCAATCAAATATAGTGTAAACTAGAAACCCCAACACATACAGTAGGTAGCTGAGGGGTGGTGGTCGCAGGGAGTAAGTGGTGTTGCAAATATAGGACAGAGAGACTCCCTTCTGTGCTGCACTGAGAAGGCACCCCACGTCGGACTTAAAACAAACTTTATTGTAACTTATTAGATACAACATGTTAGTGTTGAAGTTGGCGCAAAAGTTGTGGACCAAAATATCATAAAAACAATTAAAACAAGGAGAGGTGTGAATGCTAATTAGAATGCAAAACAAAGTATTAGGATATCACCTATTACATATTGTTGGTAGTTGTAGTCATACTATTGAATTGACTATAACCCAGGTGATTCCACTAGATATGTATGAGCGTCTAAGGTGAGTGGCGGATCAATTAAGCAGCCCCAATAAACTTTTGGGTGTACCAGATATATATATATAGATATATATATATATATATCTATATATATATATATCTATATATATATATATCTTTCTTGTGTTGCAGCTAAGGGCAGTAAGCTCAGAAAGCCTTGATTACCCAGGAGTCTAGTTTCTAGTGTATTGAATCTTTAGCCTAAGGTAAACTGCACTGGTAAATGAACACAGATTATACACGGTACTGTATATAGTTATCCAGATATGTGGCTTCTATTAGAATTGAACGTTGATATCTGTAATGTCTATTATAGATTAACTTTTGTATCTTGAATGTTTTCAAGTGGATTATCCCATGTCTATGAGTTCTCATTCATAGAACGTTTTAGCCTGTATTCATACTGGATATAGTAGGGTTTCAAGTTTGCGAGGAGCTCGCTAGGTGAGAGCCTCGATGATCTCATATGAGCTGCTAGAATATGGTGATTTTATAAAAAACGCGAGTTGGAGCTGTTTTTCAGCTCCCGCTCGATGTGTTTGAGCAGGAGCGAGACCACTCGAGGAGATGCACTTCCCGTACGAGTTTGGCGGGTCATCGGAGCTTTCTGAATAGCAAACTTGCCAAATCGTTCGGGAATTGCTCAAAATCCTCAATGAGTTAGTTATCGAAGTTTATAGAATAGGCCACATAGTACGTATTAAGACTTATTTTAGGCAGTGAAGTAAATAGGTACTTAACTCATTAACACGCTTCTTTCACTGGACAGTTCTATAAAGGCACAAATTAACCATGGTGACCAGTCTATTTAAGAGGAATTGTCGCTTTAATATATATGACTAACTATTGATTACTGTATATGAACAAGCACTAATTAGAAAGAAATAGTGCATGTTGGGAAAATTACCTACATAATGCAGAGGATTGCAGAAATGAGTTAAGCTGATATGTGGCTCTTACATGAAAGTTTACTTTCTGTAAAATACTTACCAAAATGTGTTGCAGGCACAGTATCAGTTCTAATTATTATTTTTTATTAATTTTAACAGGTCCACCTTATGAACCCAGAATACGTCCCAAAGCCATGCTGTGCCCCAACAAAGCTGAACCCAATCTCAGTGCTTTATTTCGATGACAACTCCAATGTCATCTTGAAGAAGTATAGGAATATGGTGGTGCGAGCGTGCGGCTGTCATTGAGAGGAGGAAGGAAACGTTAAATGCCCATTCTCCAAAGGTGCAGAACCCTATGCAATGCATCAGGAAGAGCTAGTTTCAACTCCGTGCCGACTGCCAACATTAACTGAGACATTCCACTGAAGCATGGGCAACATGTATTCTAGAAATGCTTATTTAAAAGGACCTCCGTTGTGTTTATTACACGTGAACTCACCTTGTGCCCATGGGACAGCAATCTGCATTTCAAAGATGGACATTTGAAGGAGAAATGAGGCAGAATCTTCCAAAATGAGGTTTTATGAGTTTGTTTTAGTTAGCTTGGATCAAGCTGTGTTTCATCATCTGTTAAAAAATAATAATATATATGATTATATATGTTAACCCTTTTTCTTCTCATGGTGCCCAGTCCTCAGAGATCACAAGGGTTAAAATATTTTGGAAGAAAATAGTGATGTTGTGAGATGTTTGTAATACGAGCAATACTTGTCAATAATGTACCTGTAAATAGCTGCCTTCCAGATGTCTGCTAATATTACCGCTGGGTTCACAACAGTGGGGAAAGCACCAACAGCAAAGTGCAACAGGAGCCTGGCGTTTAAATAACCCTTTAATGCCAGGTGGGCCTGCAAAGCAAATATCTGCGATACGTTGCAGGCATCAGTTTACACAGAATGGGTTAAACATTCACATGAATTTTGTACTCAACTCAAGTGTAAACATCCTTCCCAAGCATTTTCAGTATCAGTATTTATCAGTCTCAAACATCTCATAAACCCCAGGATTAGAATTGGACCTCGGTCTAACCAGCACTTACAACTCCCATCGAGAGCAGTGATATTGAGATATAAGCTGCAAGGTCTAGGCCTGAGCCTGTCCTGTTTTACACACCCCTTTGTATAATCTTTTTTAGCAGTGGCCATTTTATTCCTGGGTAACTGTTTTTTTTTATTATATATATCTGTGCTTTTTTTTGTCTCACACTTAATTGTTACATTCAAACCCTGGACTGTCATTAGAGAGCGATTGTTAATTCTAATTCTATTTAATAAAAACTATTTCTTAGTTACTAAACACAACAAAAACATTTGCACCAGTACATTAAAGGACACTTGGAATATATTTATTCTGTTTCCCATAAAAGAGGTCCTTGAAACTAAAACGGTAAAGAATAGACGTATAAATACTTTAGAAAATATTAGAATTATTTGTAAAGTCCAGACAAATGACTTATAAAGTACATAACTCTACATACAGCACAATGGTTAACACAATATTGCCATATACCATAGTATATTGTTTTCATAATAAATTAATAGCGCTTATTTTGAATAGCACTGGTTTCTAACTTTTGCACCGTCATTCACAATATTCCCATATTGTTCAAGAGTTAGGCCCAACATTCACATTCCAAACAGCATTATGACAAATACCATGTATAATATAATATGCATTATCTCAGGATAAAACGCTGGAGGGACATGTGACTCATTAGCATATATCTCTGAAACAGATAACGACAATATGCATTTAATATGTAATAAGTAAAAGATTAGAACAGTAAAGATAAAAGGTGTGTACAGATACATTATTTCATAATTGTTTTTGCCTCCATATATCCAGAAGCTCATTGGATTAAAATGTGCATTCTTAGATGTGCAAAGGTGAACATTTGTGTACATTTTTGCATACACAAGAAAATGTACTTTGTGGGTTTTTTTTCCAATGAAACATTTGCGCACATACAAAAATCACCAAAGGTCTTACAATTGTCACAAAATTATACTAAATGTGCTACAATATTGGCAAAATTGGCGATAAACATGATTTTCTGTAAATTAATGGCCTTTTGGAAATGTGTAGCATTTGTGAAAATTTCCCAAAAACACAAATGTTTAAAATTCAAATTATCAAAAATATACAGTATGCCTAAAGGTTTCTTCCACCATTACTCTTCGTGATTATCTTGTATAGACAATTCTCTCAGCTGCTCAGACAATGCCCATTCTATTGTATCGCAGAAGAGGTGTTCTCCATTATTTTAAACTTTTCTCCTTGAGTTTTGTTTACAACAATTTGCACGTAACACATAATAACATAGTAGATTATGATAAAAAAAGGTGTCATCACGTTAAACCTGTGTTATATTGTAATTGGTTGAGATACAAATCCTATTTTTAAAGTTATATTGATCCAAAGGAAAGCAAACAAAAAGAGCCAGAGAAACAATTACCAATTATATGTCAAAGAGAAGAAGAATTATTTCCTGAGTAACAGCAATCAGATGTCTCGCTGTATTACCATATTTGCCAGACTATAGGGCGACCCAGAATATAAAGTGACCCCCTTATTTCAGTACACAAACACTCTCTCTCTATCTCTGGCTGTCTCTGTCTCTCTCGGTTTGAGCTCCCTACCACAAGCAACCTGTCTGCTTCAGGCCCCAAGGCTGGAGCTTCCTCCGTTTTGCTCTCCTTCCTCATACATCCGACTGCTGATTGGTTCACAAAGTGGGTGGGCCCGATTTATAAGGCGAGTGTGTACTTTTCAATATAACTTTATTGAAAAAACGTCACCTTACAATCAGGCAAAACTGGCAATATCCGTCCTATGTATTAATTTATTCGCATATCACTGTGTACTTTTAATTTCTAAAAAGTGGTCTAACCTTTTTCTTAAATATATCTACTGCGTATGGCGCTACAGTCTCAATGGATAGTAAATTCCACATTAATATAATTAACCATTTTAATTTGCTGTTAGTGAAATCTCCTTTCCTCTAATCTGAAGGGAATAACCAGTGTAATTTGTACTGTCCTTGAGATGTAAAGTACAATTGAAAGTCCCTTGTATTGATCTTGGATATATTTGTAAATAGTAATAATGTCTCCTAGACCTCTCTTTCATAATGGAAACAATCCTAATGTTGACCGTGTTTCCTCCTAAATCAGATCTTGAATCCCCTTTATTAATATTGTAGCTCTTTTTCCCGTTCCATAATGGCTTTTTTTTTATAGCCAGGTGCCAGAACTGTACTCTATATTCAAGATATGGCCCTACTAAAGATTTATCTGGGCGGGGACTGTTGCTGAGCCTAATTTGTCACATTTAGTTTGTGCCATTATCTTCCTAAACTTCCAGGTTACCCAAGTCCTTGGCAAAGAAATTACCTGCTGCTCTGATACATAATTCAGTGTCATGAATAAAGGACGGAGACTTTGCTCTCTGTGCCTACCTCAAGATCACTAATAAGCAAGTTAAAAAGTAGGCGGCCTCAGTGTTGAACCTTCAGACACTCCACTTTGAATATATGCAGATTGAGCTAAAGTTCTATGTATCAAAAACTGCACTTGCCTAGGCAAGAAAAGGACCCCTTTTACAACAAGCACTCGTATGGTGATAAACGTAAATGGATAAAATAAACCTTTAATAATATATAGGGTAAAGAAAGTAAAGGGATAAACACACAACACTTTAAAAAAAAGTATTAAACAGCTACCTCCCAGTCCTGTGTACCAGACTGGTTGCAATGTGAATATAGGGAACCCTGTAATAACTGGCACATGCAGAATGGATATATAGCTTGTGCCTCAGTGTGGTATAAATGTTGGAGCTGATATACTGTAGTGTCTGTCAATGATGTACCGGACAGACACTTATATGTATAACCACAGCTGAATAAATTGTAACTCTAAGAGAGTACGCGGTGAATGAGTAGTGAGTGATCAGTGCACAGTATCTCAAACTCACATACTGGATATATATATAAAGGTTGATATATCTAGAAGTGGTACTCAAATCTTCAGGAGTAAACAATCTTATACTATATTAGTGAAAGCACTGTATGCCTGTCTGGATGTCCTGTGTCCCTAGGGGAAATCTCAATGGTCCCTTGGGCCGCCCGCCCGCCCCCGCACACCTCTCATTGGCCTGAGGCGGAGTGACGGGCCAAAGGACGGGGACACACACACATCCTCACACACACCCTGTCCCTCCCCCCCCCACCGGCTCCCGGACGGAGGGGAAGCGCGGCCCTCCTGCCGCCAACTTAAGGCTCCTCCCCCCTCGCTCTCAACTGGCTCCCGGAAAGACAGAGGGGAAGCGAGGCGCTACCTCACCGCCGCACCCTTACCTCTCCGCAACATCCCCGCCACGTGCGCCGCCACCCTGCACCGGCTCCCGGACGGAGGGTAAGCGCGGCCCTCCTACCCCAGCCGCCAACGCTCCCTTACCTCCCCGGCGCTCCCTTACCTCCCCGGCGCTCCCTTACCCCCCCCCGGCGCTCCCTTACCTCCCGCCGCTACCTCCCCGGCCGCTGGGGGGCCAAGCAGCCTCCTCGGATCTGCGGCAGTCCCACTCTCCACCACCTCTCACTCCCGGTGTGTGTGTGTGTGTGTGTGTGTGTGTATACGTGTGTGTGTGTGTGTGTACGTGTGTGTGTGTGTGTGTGTGTGTGTGTGTGTGTGTGCGCGTGTGTGGAGAGGGACATTTTACTCCTGCCAACAATTTGTGCCTCACTTTCATCCCTACCCCTGCCCTTCACCCCCCCCACCCCTGCCCTTCACCCCCCCCATACCCCTGCCCTTCACCCCCCCCCATACCCCTGCCCTTCACCCCCCCTAACCCTGTCCTTCACCCCCCCTACCCCTGCCCTTCACCCCCCCTACCCCTGTCCTTCACCCCCCTCTATCCCTGCCCTTCACCCCCCCTACCCCTGCCCTTCACCCCCCCTACCCCTGCCCTTCACCCCCCTACCCCTGCCCTTCACCCCCCCTACCCCTGCCCTTCACCCCCCCTTACCCCTGCCCTTCACCCCCCCTACCCCTGCCCTTCACCCCCCCTACCCCTGCCCTTCACCCCCCCTACCCCTGCCCTTCACCCCCCCCACCCCTGTCCTTCACCCCCTCTATCCCTGCCCTTCACCCCCCTACCCCTGCCCTTCACCCCCCCTACCCCTGCCCTTCACCCCCCCTTACCCCTGCCCTTCACCCCCCCTACCCCTGCCCTTCACCCCCCCTACCCCTGCCCTTCACCCCCCCCAACCCCTGCCTTTCACCCCCCACCACCCCTGCCCTTCACCCCCCCTACCCCTGCCCTTCACCCCCCTACCCTTGACCTTCACCCCCCCCCACGCCTGCCCTTTGACTGACGCACGCACACAAACCCTGACTGACGCACGCACACACCCTGACTGACGCACGCACACACCCTGACTGACGCACGCACACACCCTGACTGACGCACGCACACACCCTGACTGACGCAAGCACACACCCTGACTGACGCACGCACACACCCTGACTGACGCACGCACACACCCTGACTGACGCACGCACACACCCTGACTGACGCACGCACACACCCTGACTGACGCACGCACACACCCTGACTGACGCACGCACACACCCTGACTGACGCACGCACACACCCTGACTGATGCACGCACACACCCTGACTGACGCACGCACACACCCTGACTGGCGCACGCACACAAAACCTGACAGCAGCATGCACACAAACCCTGACAGCCGCATTCACACACACCCTGACTGACGCACGCACACACACTGACTGACGCACACACACACACACACACACACACACTGACTCACGCATGCACGCACGCGCACACACACACACACACACACACACACACACACACACACACACACACACACACACACACGTACTGACGCACGCACACAACCCCTCACAGCCACACGCACACAACCCCTCACAGCCGCACGCACACAACCCCTCACAGCCGCACGCACACACACCCTGATGCACGCGCACACGCACACACACACACACACACACACTGACGCGCACACACACACTGATTGACACACACACACAGACTGATGCACACACACAGACTGACGCACACACACACACACACAGACTGACTGGCGCACACACACTGACTGGCGCACACACACACTGGCACACACACACACTGACACACACACACACACACACACTGACACACACACACACACACACACTGACACACACACTGACTGACGCGCACACACACACACACTGACTGACACACACACTGACTGACACAGACACACACTGACTGACACACACACTGACTGACACACACACTGACTGACACACACACTGACTGACACACACACTGACTGACACACACACTGACTGACACACACACTGACTGACACCCACGCACACACACACACACACAGTGACTGACTGACTGACACACGCACACACACACACTGACTGCCACACGCACACTGACTGACGCGCACGCACACACTGACTGACTGAGGCACACACACACGCACACACTGACTGTGTGTGTGTGTGCATCAGTCAGTCTGTGTGTGTGTTTGTGTTTCTGCGTCAGACTCACTGACGCGCGCGCACACACACACACAGTGACTGACTGACTGACGCACGCACACACACACACTGACTGACTGCCACACGCACACTGACTGACGCGCACGCACACACTGACTGACTGAGGCACACACACGCACACACTGACTGTGTGTGTGTGTGCATCAGTCAGTCTGTGTGTGTGTTTGTGTTTCTGCGTCAGACTCACTGACGCGCGCGCACACACACACACAGTGACTGACTGACGCACACACAATGACTGACGCACACACACACTGCATGAAGCTGTAAAGGGGGAAAAACAGAGCTGTAGAGGAGGGAGGGGGGGTAACTGGATTGATGTGAATGGGGGACAAACACAGAGAGGGGGAAGGGGAGAGGAAAGAGGAGCGGGAACATTACATCCCGGGCAACGCCGGGTCTCTCAGCTAGTATTGAATAAAAAGGTCCCTAAAGGCGACGCAAAAAATAATTAAAATTGAACTATAAAGCTACTGTGTAGCTAGGGAAAATAGGCTTCAAGCTGGGAGCCTTGGACTTAAGTGTACAAAGGTCTCCCGCAAGGAACGCTAACAATGTCTAGTTAATGCCATAGAGTGCCTCAGCCTATATAGAAGTACTCATACAGATATATAATGCACAATTAGCTGCTTCACAGGATCCTCCGTGTGGATAGCACAGATGACTAAATGAAGGTAAGTAGGTATCTGAATATTTACAGGTATATCAGCTGATGTTTAAAAAGATACCTCTAAACCAGTTGTTAACAGTGGCCTGTATATAGGGTGTGTATATCCATAAAACCACCCAAATTGTTCATGGGAATAAACACTGTTAACGAGGTGTCAGGCAGGCATACAAGTCTGCTAGCCTGAATGCATCCATACAGGTCACTGAATATCTACTGTGCGTCTGCGCAGTGTGAGTCTAACTATAGTCTACAGTGTACCACATTTAGGTGTACCACAATAAATAGTACCTGAGTGAGACCAAGTTCCGTAATACACACTGCATTGATCGAATAATATATAGAGAGCTTCCACCCGGCGTGGTGTATTCATGAACACCACAGAACATTAGCTAGCCGGGTGGAGAGAAGTGTAGTTACAGATAACAGCGCGCCTCGATATAGCTCAGCCCTGTGAAGGCTGCCTCGGAGCTACGCTGGACGCCACCGCACTGACATGTGCTGACGTCACAGAGGAGCGCCCACCACCGACGGCCGTTTCGCGTCGCACTGACGCTTTCTCAAGGTGGCCCCGCCTCTACGGTAGCCGAAGGTTTAAATAGGCACGCGTTGCCTTGACAACAGTGGCGCTAGGGTAAGTATGTATTAATAAAACGTGTTTTGTGTCCCTTTCTTTTAATTTGAACGTAGTGGCTGGTTTCCTGAAAAAACCTAGATAGATTGAAGGCAATAAAGCCGTAAATATGGAATTGCCAAAACAGGCAGGTTGGTGATTACATGTATTAAACACTGAACACTAAATGGTGGAATAAGGGCATATACCAGCAGGGGTGATATGGTGCCGAGAATGGATTATAGATAAATCTATACACATATACTCAAATACTCAAGAACGAGGTGAGTGGTGATAAAATACAGAGAGATAATACTCAGCTTTAAAGTGTACCAGTGCATATTGTTTAGATATAAAGTAATTACAGTATAGGCTCAGGTGTTTAATAGGGTATTGCAGCCCAGATAATGGCTCTAAGGTCAGTGTCACTCTCTCTGTGTTTTATCACCACTCAACACGTTTTATTAATACATACTTACCTTAGCGCCACTGTTGTCAAGGCAACGCGTGCCTATTTAAACCTTCGGCTACCGTAGAGGCGGGGCCACCTTGAGAAAGCGTCAGCGACGCGAAACGGCCGCCGGTGGTGGGCGCTGCTCTGTGACGTCAGCACATGTCAGTGCGGTGGCGTCCAGCGTAGCTCCGAGGCAGCCTTCACAGGGCTGAGCTATATCGAGGCGCACTGTTATCTGTAACTACACTTCTCTCCACCCGGCTAGCTAATGTTCTGTGGTGTTCATGAATACACCACGCCGGGTGGAAGCTCTCTATATATTATTCGATCAATGCAGTGTGTATTACGGAACTTGGTCTCACTCAGGTACTATTTATTGTGGTACACCTAAATGTGGTACACTGTAGACTATAGTTAGACTCACACTGCGCAGACGCACAGTAGATATTCAGTGACCTGTATGGATGCATTCAGGCTAGCAGACTTGTATGCCTGCCTGACACCTCGTTAACAGTGTTTATTCCCATGAACAATTTGGGTGGTTTTATGGATATATACACCCTATATACAGGCCACTGTTAACAACTGGTTTAGAGGTATCTTTTTAAACATCAGCTGATATACCTGTAAATATTCAGATACCTACTTACCTTCATTTAGTCATCTGTGCTATCCCCACGGAGGATCCTGTGAAGCAGCTAATTGTGCATTATATATCTGTATGAGCACTTCTATATAGGCTGACGCACTCTATGGCATTAACTAGACATTGTTAGCGTGACTTGCGGGAGACCTTTGTACACTTAAGTCCAAGGCTCCCAGGTTGAAGCCTATTTTCCCTAGCTACACAGTAGCTTTACAGTTCAATTTTAATTATTTTTTGCGTCGCCTTTAGGGACCTTTTTATTCAAGATTGTTTACTCCTGAAGATTTGAGTACCACTTCTAGATATATCAACCTTTATATATATCCAGTATGTGAGTTTGAGATACTGTGCACTGATCACTCACTACTCATTCACCGCGTACTCTCTTAGAGTTACAATTTATTCAGCTGTGGTTATACATATAAGTGTCTGTCCGGTACATCATTGACAGACACTATATCAGCTCCAACATTTATACCACACTGAGGCACAAGCTATATATCCATTCCGCATGTGCCAGTTATTACAGGGTTCCCTATATTCACATTGCAACCAGTCTGGTACACAGGACTGGGAGGTAGCTGTTTAATACTTTTTTTTAAAGTGTTGTGTGTTTATCCCTTTACTTTCTTTACCCTATATATTATTAAAGGTTTATTTTATCCATTTACGTTTATCACCATACGAGTGCTTGTTGTAAAAGGGGTCCTGCAGTTTTTGTTACTAGTTTCTTTACCCCTGGCACCGTTCTCTAGACAGTAGCTTGAGCTTATTCCCTCACTCCCCCCCCCCCCCTCATTTATATTCAATGTATGTCTACTCTTTGCTGCCTATCCTTCATCCAATTCTAGGTGCAAATATTCATAACCAGACCGGCTTTATTTTGTACACTGACCCCCTGTGGGACAGCATATTGCCTTGTTGCAAAATGTCAATATATCCACTGCATGGCCATGATCTTGATTTCTACGTCATTCCTAAAAGAAACTAATACGATTAGTTGGCATGACTGATCCGTTGTGAATCCATGCTGAAAATGACTAATAATTTTGTTATCCAAAAGGTATTCTCAAATATTATTCTTTAATTACAGCAACCTTCAGACCGCTCACTTTTTAAAGGAACCTGTAGAAATGGAGTCCTGGATAAATAAAAAAAATGGTCTGACTAACGGTGCAGAGCTCATGAAGAACCCTTCGGTGTATATTATCATGGCCAAGTGCTTCATATATCTTGATATTTTTTTTCTAGCCTCTGCACTACTTCAAGAGCAACGTACTTGCACATCCCTCTCTGAAAGGGTGCTATGTTCTCCTTTTTAATTATTTTGCTATTATTACTTGAATAACTTCAACAATCTAAATGCATTCCATGTTCTATTCAACTTCTTCCCTATTTATTTAATCAGATTGCTTTAGATGTGTTCCTTTTTCATTTATGACCCGAGGATGGATGACTGCACACTTATCTTCTGTATTTTTTTCTTGCACGCATGTCACCCTAATGTATTCCTTGTAGTCTTCCTTATTTGGTTAAAGTATGCCTTTCTAAATTTTAAAGTTAAGTCTGAAAACTTATTTAGGGGAAAGACACCTCCTGTGGCGCTGAGGAATGGTTTAATTGTGATTGAAGACAAAGTTCTTTTCTTGACGGATTCCTCAAGAGAAAAAGAGAAAACAAGCATACACATTGCAATAGTGCATTACCCAGGACTACCTTGGACTCTATATCACAGTTTTTTTGTAATTCATTGTAATTCATTGTTTGCATGAGCGCTATTGTTCACCTTTATTTTCACTGAAAACTTATTTATTAGTTCTTCTACCATCTCAGCTATTACTCGGTCCTGTAATGTCCCCTCAATCCAGTAATTTGGACACTGTAATTGTCTTCTCGCACACCCCAAAAAAACATGTCGCTGTCCTGCTAATTACTCCAGGCGATAACCAAATAATTAATATCGCCCATAATTAAAATGTGACCCAGTTTTGCTGTCTTTTTCATTTGAAAAAGTCGTCAGCTTCCTGTGTCTGACAAATATTTGGTGATTTATAGCAGATCCATTCTAGGGTTGGGCAATATCAACATTTTCACCACGATAATGATATTAATGTAACGGATTTTCTGGCCTAGCCTGACCCACCCAATCTCACATTGGCCCCTGTGGTCTAACCAGTCCCCATTACATGGTTGTGTCTGGTGGTGCACCTGTTGGCAACAGGGCTCCTGAGTCTCCCGCATGATGGTGTTTGGGGATTGCCAACCCAGACAGGCAGCTGAGGTAGTGTGCTTGAGTCCTACCTATATCCAGTGCAGCGCCTCCACCTCATCAGAATTTCTGCGTCCGCAGGAAGATGTGACTGATGAGGAACTCCTCTGTGGTGCCTCCTCCTGTGCAAGAACTTCACACCCACACAGCAAGGATTTGCTGAACTTGAGCATCTTTATTGTAGTTGCGGTATGGGCTAGCTGCCCCTCGCAGTGATGAACTCAGCCACACATCTCGGTGTGTGATCCCTTCAAAGGTACACCCTCTCAATGGAGTGGGATCCCCTCTCCCCTCAGGGAGATCACCCCTGTGCCAGGTCCCTGGACACAGTATGGCGTTGATAGCTTGATGCTGATTGATTTAGTATAGGGCCACTAGTTACAGCACTAGCGCCCTCTTTCCCCAGGTTTCAACGCAGACCTGCTCCTTCCTCCAACAACACTAACTTTGAGCAGTGCTGTGCCTTATATCTTTCAGGGGGCAGGCACATCTCTGATGTCACTAATGGTGGACTCAAGAGTATGTAACCACTCCCATCCACACATAGGGCACCTCACCAGGGTGTGAGGGCAAACCTCCATGATTACTGCTGGCATCCCTATAACTTACCAGGCCTGACTGCCAGCAGGAGAGGAGACTGCAGTCCATTTTACCGCATGGCTACATTAAGAAATGTATTGCATTAACGATATATATCGTAATAAATTTGTTAAAATAGAAGTCTGAAAATGTTCTAGGAAATCTACATAAAATGCGTTCTCAAAATAAATACATTTTATTTAGATTTACTCGGACAAAGGGCCCTTAATTCCCAAACCCTTTCCATGTTGGCCCTTCACCTTTTCTCACCTACACTGCTCCCACCACCCTAACATCACTCTCATTCATCCACCCCTCATCCCTCTTACACCAGATACTCCCTCCATTTAAAAAAACACATTTCACTGATAAAATTAAAAAAATTAAGAAGTGCCGAAAAATCTGTTTTGAAATAATTTGTAACATTTTTATAAAGGGTGATAGTGATGAAAGCAATGTAGATGAGAAAGGGTTAAGTGCAGGCATGGAATGGGAGGTTAAGGGTCCTAGGGGAAGCAGTTAAGGGTCCCAGGGTAGAGAGAGGAAGGGGTTAAGGGCTCCAGGGTTAGAGAGGAAGGTGTTAAGGGTCCCAGTGGGGGAAGAGAGGAAAGGGTTAAGGGTCCCAGTGGGGGAAGAGGTTAAGTGCCCCAGATGGGGAAGAGGTTAAGTGCCCCAGGGGGGATAGAGTTAGGGGTTAAGTTCCCCAGTGGGGGGAGGGATTGAGGAATGGCATAAGTGCCCCAGGGGGGATAGATGAAGGAGTTAAGTTCCCCAGTGGGGATAGAGGAAGGGGTTAAGTTCCCCAGTGGGGGGGATTGAGGAATTGGATAAGGGCCCCAGGGGGGAGAGAGGAATAGGTTAAGTGCCCCAGGGAGAGAGTGGGGAAGGGGTTAAGGGTCCCGGTGGATACAGGTAGTGGTTAAGAGTCCCAGTGGGGAGAGGAGAAGGGATAAACTGCCCCCTGGGGGGAGAGGGGATGGGGTTAAGTGCCAAGGGGGCTTGGGGAAGGGGCTAAGTGTCCCAGAGGGAGGGGAAGGGGGGAGGAACTGATGTGGGTGCATCTTTCTTTGCACATACCATGCATGGTGAGTCAGCTATATACACATATGGTGACACTACAAGTGGTTATCTGAATTCTGAATGGGTCGTTTCATTATGTTCTCATCTTGTGATGAGAAATTTTATGCATTTTAACTTCAATATCAATTCTAATTAAATAAATAGGTTTATTATTATCTCTCGCCATGTAGTGTAGGTGCTTAGTCCACTATCTTTGAAATGTATAAATACCAGGCTGTTGTGCACCATTATAGGGACCCTTAGACTTAGCTATGAGTAAGTCATTGGCTAATTTTGTTAGTGCTGTCAGTGCAGTTTAGATAACGGAAAATGTTCTGTTTTCAATCTGTCAGGTTTCAAAGAGTCAAGCAGGGAGCTATAGGAGAGAAAGTGAGTTTATATATTTTCACCAATACCTTTAAAGAAATGTGTGTGTGTGTATATATATATATATATATATATATATATATATATATATATATATATATATATATATATATATATGTAGAGGTATCAGTACCGTGTTAGCCGAGCTTCAATAATCAAAAAATAAATAGATAATACCGTTCTGTGGCTAACGAAATGCTTTTATTTGTGCGAGCTTTCGAGATACAGTGTATCTCGAAAGCTCGCACAAATAAAAGCATTTCGTTAGCCACAGAACGGTATCATCTATTTATTTTTTTATTTTATATATATATATATATATATATATATATATATATATATATATTGTAACTCTATTTGAACATATAAACATATTCCACCAGCCCTTCTATTTGTCATATCCTTTCAATATAGTGAATATCCTTCTATATTAACTGCCTATCACATTGCTATTATTTAAAGCTCCCCCATTTTTTCTGCCAGGCTTCTTGCATTAGCACGTGTGCACATAAGGCTGTTGCGAGCCTGTACTGTTGTTTCAGGTGTTGTACTGTTATCTTAACAGCTCCTGGCTTTATATGTTAGACTTGATAGTATGTCCAGTATTACCTGTATATAATATGAACATCACCCTACAGTACTTGTTGAGCTATCCCTTTGCCCCACTCTACCCTGATTGCCCATCTATTTCCAATTTGTTTGTATTCTGCGTAGCTTGGCTTTTCTTATTTGTCCCCCATCTTTATTTTAACGTTTCTTCCAGCATTGTAATCCTTCCCTCCATTAGCACAGAAGACCCCTATTTGTTACGGTGCAATTCATGCTATAAAGATCTCACCTCTCCGATAAGAAATCTTAGTGCTCCAAAAACCCAACCCCTCCTTCCTACATCAATTTCTTAGCCATGCATTTACCTCCAGGAGCTTCAACTGCCTCCCTGGGTGTGCACACAGCACTAGTATCTCTATAAAAATAAATAAAAAGAATACTACCTTGCAATTCCTTGCCTAAAACTTGCAGCCTAGATCTCTGAAGCCATTTCCCTCAAACTTTGTCATTGGCACCAACATGCACTAAAACCTCCGGATCATGCCCAGTCCCTCCCAATAATCTGTGTACTCAAGTGGCATCGGGTTGGTTCTTGCGGCCGCATATTGCCCTCTTCACCTGTCTAATGATGGAATCCACTAACACCCCATGCGGTTGCCATATTACCAGTTACCTTTGTGCTGCAGGGACTGTTTGGCCCAATGCTACAGGAATTTGTTTTCCCCAGTGTTGCCATTTGTGCCGTCACTCAATATCTTTCTCCAATCTGGCAAATGTATTTGTAAATAAACCATTTAGTTTTATAAATATAAACTATTTCATTTTATTCTTATGGTATATTTTTGTTTGATGCATAACACTCCATAAAAAAAAACCACCAAGTTTTGATGTCATCATATTTTAGACAAGTTGTACTACTTTTTATTCATGAGACATCAAAGGTCTGTTTTCTTTTCATTTTTTACTAGAATCACCTATTACATTGATGTCATTTAGAGTATTACATAAAAATATATCCAACGCTATATATTTTGCTCAGGGTCAACAAATTGAAGAAAATCACATCATTAATGTATGGCATGAGTTGCCTCTTGCAAGGTAAAGACCAGGGTACTGGCCTGCGAGTTGAATTTACACATTATTTTTATGCAATGGATTGAAGCTTGAAAGTTTGTATCAAAAAGCATAACCTTTTGCACCAAAGGAAGAAGCACTTCTGCATGGAATGTGATAAAGCCCCTCCAGCAATGTAAACATTAGGAGTGGTCTGGTCTCACACCAAGATATTTGCTTTCCATGGCAGTTATTGGCCTAACCAGACCTAGATTTGATACACACCTTACCACTAGAGCAGTGATTTTCAACTGGACTTCCGCAGCTGCCAGGGGGGAGGGAAGAGCTGAAATAACACTTCCATGCGGCACCAGCAGCTCCCGAGCTCAGCAGCCGCCCAGTCACTGTGATGCTTCCTCTCCCTGGGCACCAGCAGTCACTTGAGTTCAGCTTCCTCCTCCTGTCAGCCAGATCAGCACAGGGCCCAAAGTAAGACCTCAGCCAGGGTGACACTGGATGGGCGCTCACGCTCGCACTGGCCGCAATAAAACACACTGCAGCAATGTGTGTGGCCAGCGTGAGCGAGTGCCTGCACGGCGCTTAGCTGCTTGCCGAAGCAAACAAATTTGAATTTGCTGCTCGCTGGTGCATCACGTGAGGGATTTGTCCAATGAGGGTGAACCAGCTCTGTGACATCATGGCCACGCACCCCACACACGTACCTAGCTGCCACAAATCTCTCAGCCGAGCGCGTGACATCACCGAGCACGAGCAAGCACCAGCTTCCTGCCTGGCCACAGCCTAAGAGTGTGCGCTTTCTCTGCAAGGATTCTTGCAGCGTGCACCGACAGCAGTTATTAAAAAGAGAGTGTGAGTGTGTACACCAGTACCACTGCACTAGACAATCAATCAGGGTGCTACTGGAAATAACTAGTAATGTTGTACACAATAGACACTGAGCAAAACAGATGTCCCACAATGGTTCCAAATAAATTAGCAGCAGCAACATGTTTAATAGGTTAAAGCTTGGTGAACAAAATTCAACTCTTGCCCGATATTTTTTGTTTTAATAAATGCAGCAGTTCCTTACATTTACAGCAATACAATTATCTAAGCTGTCGATTGATCCATTCTCCCACGATCAATCAGTGAAGATTCTGCTTCCCAGGGCATGCAATATGGCTACATGAAAAAAATAAATAAAAGTAGGTATTGCACCCCTCCCCCCCCATAAAAATAAACTTGGATTCATTCAGCATGCGGTTTATTGGTGAAACGGTAGGGGATACAATATGGCTGCCTATTAAAAAAAAAAAAAAGGAATTGGTGTAGCTTCCTAAATGTTGCTATAGATACCCAAGGACGCTTAATACATTATAAAAATAATTAAAAGGGCATAAAGCGTGAACAAAAAAAATTCAGTATTATCTAATACTGCACCACTTATTTAAAAAGTTTTACATTTCCATGGTAAACAAATGCTATTTTATAACTCATTGGTCTAAATGTTTTTTTTTTGGTAATAAGACTGTTGGTCAATCCTCTTATCTATAGGTAAACTATATTTTTATTTTATGCTTTGTGTAGTAATTATGCAGCCATCATTAAACAGAAAGACAGAAGGCTGATAGGCATGTATTCATTGGACCTCAACAAAAGAAAAACCATGTAATGTAGAGGGTAATTGAATAGGTAAAGAGAATTACACTGATTTTTCATGGCCAGCTAGGAGTGACTGGCCCTTTTAAAAGAGACTTTTAGTTTAATTCATGAGTCCTCCATTCTGGTCCCTACATCAGACCATTTTTAAACCCAATGGAAAGACCAAAAAAAACACGCACAAAAAAACGGTGGCTTATAATTATACAATTAATACTTGGGCCCAGGATATGCTTCATCAGACATGAATGTCATACATTTAAGTCTTCAACCCAAACCCCGTCATTGTGGCATACTATATTCTTGCAGAGTTCCCCCACAGTGGTTCTTGAGAAGATCTGAAATTGGGGTTAATTTCCAGGCAATAAGAAAAATCCTGCAAAGTCACAAAAGTAGAATGGGGAGAATGAAGGCAACCTGTTTTTTTTCTTTTCTATTAAACAAAACAGGTTTACCGGGCGCTCTAACAAGCGACATTCACCATGTTGACAACATGCAAAATCATGACTGAGGAGAGGAGGGGAGACAGAGAATATTTAATCTACTGATAGTGTATTATGTGGCTTAGTGACAGTCTACCACTGACTACCCAGGTTAACCTGGCTTTCAGTTCTTTAACATTACTCTTTTTGTTTTAAAGTGAAGATGTTGGGAGCTCCACATTTTCAATTGAAATATTTTTTTCCTATTAACACATTGGTTTGTTCAAATCTTCAACCATCCATGCAATGCAACTGTGGCATTCACATCAAAAGGATGAATACAAAGTCTCACCATCCTTCTTGTGTGCAGATTTAAACAATGAATACAGAAATGCAAGAAGCACCCTGTCCTAGCCAAGGCCACATTGATCTTTATTTCCTTCAACCCTTTGTTAATAAGTAACACAAACGCTTTCAAATATTTAAGTTCCTTTTTATTATTATATTCTATTTTGGCATTGGCGCGGACCCCCGAATAAAAAAAAAAAGGACCCCTTCAACCACTTCAGAAATGTAAGAAGATGGAAGAAAAAAACACAGATGTGGTCAACTTGCTTATCCAATGGCAGAAAGTGGTTAAAGAGGACATTCTAATCTAACATTTTGGAAAGGGGCACTATGCCAGTTTTTACAAGAAAAACCACACTTGTTTGTGTTTGAATAAAGGCAGTTCTATACATTGATGGCAATGCAATTATCTAAGCTGCCTATCGATCCATTCTCCTATGTCAATTTCGAAATGGTTGCTATAGGAAGCTTAATACATTAAGGGCATAAACTGATGGGGAAAAAAAAAAAAGAAGCAAATATCTAGTTTTACACAACGGATATATCACTGCAGCATGTTTAGTGATTCTGGAAGCACACACTTGGATAAAGTAGCACTGTTTCATGGCTTGGGTCTCGAAGGGAGGAATCAGCACTGACCTTTTCCTGGCTGTAAAAGTCTAAGCGGCATTTAAAAAAAAAAAAAAAAGATTATTATTTTTTGTATTAATATATGCAGCCATTGCTTACCTTGATTGAAAATTAATTACCCAAGCTGCCGATCGATTTGTTCTCCTTTGCTCAATCCGCAAAGATCCTGCTTCTCAGGGTTCACTAAATGGCCTTCTTTCAGTTTCAAGCACCCATTCAGACAGTAACATAGCAGCTACAATGTATTCTTATATTACTAAAGGTAACATTATTTATTGTTACAGTCTACAGC